>NW_022974924.1:0-37739 GCF_009769545.1 Cyclopterus lumpus | reverse complement strand
AGACCTTTTCTGACACATGTATTGATGAAGGACAAAAGACCTTTCCTGAATGATTGATGAAGGACAAAGACCTTTTTCTGACATGTATTGATGAAGGACAAAAACCTTTCTGACATGTATTGATGAACAAAGACCTTTTCTGACATGTATTGATGAAGGACAAAAGACTTTTCTGACATGTATTGATGAAGGACAAAAGACCTTTTCTGACACATGTATGATAAAGGACAAGGACCTTTTCTGACATGTATTGATGAAGGACAAAAGACCTTTTCTGACATGTATTGATGAAGGACAAAAGACCTTTTCTGACATGGACAAAAGACCTTTTCTGACATGTATTGATGAAGGACAAAAGACCTTTTCTGACATGGACAAAATACCTTTTCTGACATGTATTGATGAAGGACAAAAGACCTTTTCTGACATGGACAAAATACCTTTTCTGACATGTATTGATGAAGGACAAAAGACCTTTTCTGACACATGTATTGATGAAGGACAAAAGACCTTTTCTGACACATGTATTGATGAAGGACAAAGACCTTTTCTGACACATGTATTGATGAAGGACAAAAGACCTTTTCTGACACATGTATTGATGAAGGACAAAAGACCTTTTCTGACACATGTATTGATGAAGGACAAAAGACCTTTTCTGACATGTATTGATGAAGGACAAAAGACCTTTTCTGACATGGACAAAAGACCTTTTCTGACATGTATTGATGAAGGACAAAAGACCTTTTCTGACACATGTATTGATGAAGGACAAAAGACCTTTCCTGACACATGTATTGATGAAGGACAAAGGACCTTTTCCGACACATGTATTGATAAAGGACAAAAGACCTTTTCTGACATGTATTGATGAAGGACAAAGACCTTTCTGACATGATTGATGAAGGACAAAAGACCTTTTCTGACACATGTATTGATAAGGACAAAGACCTTTTCTGACACATGTATTGATAAGACAAAGGACCTTTTCTGACATGTATTGATGAAGGACAAAAGACCTTTTCTGACACATGTATTGATGAAGGACAAATGACCTTTTCTGACACATGTATTGATGAAGGACAAAAGACCTTTTCTGACACATGTATTGATAAAGGACAAAGACCTTTCTGACACATGTATTGATAAGGACAAAAGACCTTTTCTGACATGTATTGATGAAGGACAAAAGACCTTTTCTGACATGTATTGATGAAGGACAAAAGACCTTTTCTGACACATGTATTGATGAAGGACAAAATACCTTTTCTGACTTGTATTGATGAAGGACAAAAGACCTTTTCTGACTTGTATTGATGAAGGACAAAAGACCTTTCCTGACATGTATTGATGAAGGACAAAAGACCTTTTCTGACATGTATTGATGAAGGACAAAATGACCTTTTCTGACACATGTATTGATGAAGGACAAAAGACCTTTTCTGACTATGTATTGATGAAGGACAAAAGACCTTTTCTGACATGTAGTGATGAAGGACAAAAGACCTTTTCTGACACATGTATTGATGAAGGACAAAAGACCTTTTCTGACATTGTATTGATGAAGGACAAAAGACCTTTTCTGACACATGTATTGATGAAGGACAAAGACCTTTTCTGACACATTGTATTGATGAAGGACAAAAGACCTTTTCTGACACATGTATTGATGAAGGACAAAAGACCTTTTCTGACATGTATTGATGAAGGACAAAAGACCTTTCTGACACATGTATTGATGAAGGACAAAGACCTTTTCTGACAATGTATTGATGAAGACAAAAGACCTTTTCTGACACATGTATTGATGAAGGACAAAAGACCTTTCTGACACATGTATTGATAAAGGACAAAAGTACCTTTTCTGACACATGTATTGATGAAGGACAAAATACCTTTCTTGACATGTATTGATGAAGGACAAAAGACCTTTTCTGACACATGTATTGATGAAGGACAAAATACCTTTTCTGACACATTGTATTGATTGAAGGACAAAAGACTTTCTGCACATGTATTGATGAAGGACAAAAGACCTTTTCTGACACATGTATTGATGAAGGACAAAAGACCTTTTCTGACACATGTATTGATGAAGGACAAAAGACCTTTTCTGACACATGTATTGATGAAGGACAATAAAGACCTTTTCTGACCACATGTATTGATGAAGGAACAAAAGGAACTTTTCTGACACATGTATTTTGAGAAGGGGGGAAAAAAATACATAGACACATGTATGATGAAGGGACAAACAGTGACCTTGTCTGAACATTGTATTGATGAAGGACAAAAGACCTTTTCTGACACTGTATGATGAAGGACCAAAGACCTGTTCGGACACATGTATTGATGAAGGACAAAGGACCTTTTGCTGACATCGTATTGATGACAGGACAAAATACCTTTTCTGACACATGTATTGATGAGGACAAAAGACCTTCTCCTGACACATGTATTGATGAATGGACAAAAAGACCTTTTCCTGACATGTGATTGATGAAGGACAAAAGACCCCCTTTGTCTTCGACACATGTATTGATGAAGGACAAAGACCTTTTCTGACATGTATTGATGAAGGACAAAGACCTTTTCTGACACATGTATTGATGAAGGACAAAGACCGTTTCTGACACATGGTATTGATGAAGGACAAAGACCTTTTCTGACATTGTAGTGATGAAGGACAAAAGACCTTTTCTGACACTGTATTGATGAAGGACAAAAGACCTTTTCTGACACATGTATTGATGAAGGACAAAAGACCTTTTCTGACACATGTATTGATGAAGGACAAAAGACCTTTTCTGACACATGTATTGATGAAGGACAAAGGACCTTTCTGACACATGTATTGATGAAGGACAAAAGACCTTTTCTGACACATGTATTGATGAAGGACAAAAGACCTTTTCTGACATGTATTGATGAAGGACAAAAGACCTTTTCTGACACATGTATTGATGAAGGACAAAAGACCTTTCCTGACACATGTATTGATGAAGGACAAAAGACCTTTTCTGACACATGTATTGATGAAGGACAAAAGACCTTTTCTGACACATGTATTGATGAAGGACAAAAGACCTTTTCTGACCCATGTATTGATGAAGGACAAAAGACCTTTTCTGACACATGTATTGATGAAGGACAAAAGACCTTTTCTGACACATGTATTGATGAAGGACAAAAGACCTTTTCTGACACATGTATTGATGAAGGACAAAAGACCTTTTCTGACAAGTGTATTGATGAAGGACAAAAGACCTTTTCCTGACACATGTATTGATGAAGGACAAAAGACCTTTTCTGACACATGTATTGATGAAGGACAAAAGACCTTTTCTGACACATGTATTGATGAAGGACAAAGACCTTTTCTGACACATGTATTGATGAAGGACAAAAGACCTTTTCTGACATGTATTGATGAAGGACAAAAGACCTTTTCTGACACATGTATTGATGAAGGACAAAAGACCTTTTCTGACACATGTATTGATGAAGGACAAAAGACCTTTCTGACACATGTATTGATGAAGGACAAAAGACCTTTTCTGACACATGTATTGATGAAGGACAAAAGACCTTTTCTGACACATGTATTGATGAAGGACAAAAGACCTTTTCTGACACATGTATTGATGAAGGACAAAAGACCTTTTCTGACACATGTATTGATGAAGGACAAATGACCTTTCCTGACATGTATTGATGAAGGACAAAAGACCTTTACTGAACATGTATTGATTAAGGACAAAAGACCTTTCCTGACACATGTATTGATGAAGGACAAAAGACCTTTTCTGAACATGTATTGATGAAGGACAAAAGACCTTTTCTGACACATGTATTGATGAAGGACAAAAGACCTTTCTGACATGTATTGATGAAGGACAAAAGACCTTTTCTGACACATGTATTGATGAAGGACAAAAGACCTTTTCTGACATGTATTGATGAAGGACAAAAGACCTTTTCTGACACATGTATTGATGAAGGACAAAAGACCTTTTCTGACATGTATTGATGAAGGACAAAAGACCTTTTCTGACACATGTATTGATGAAGGACAAAAGACCTTTTCTGACACATGTATTGATGAAGGACAAAAGACCTTTTCTGACACATGTATTGATGAAGGACAAAGACCTTTTCTGACACATGTATTGATGAAGGACAAAAGACCTTTTCTGACACATGTATTGATGAAGGACAAAAGACCTTTCTGACACATGTATTGATGAAGGACAAAAGACCTTTTCTGACATGTATTGATGAAGGACAAAAGACCTTTTCTGACACATGTATTGATGAAGGACAAAAGACCTTTTCTGACCCTGTATTGATGAAGGACAAAAGACCTTTTCTGACATGTATTGATGAAGGACAAAAGGACCTTTTCTGACACATGTATTGATGAAGGACAAAAGACCTTTCTGACACATGTATTGATGAAGGACAAAAGACCTTTCTGACATGTATTGATGAAGGACAAAAGACCTTTTCTGACACATGTATTGATAAAGGACAAAGACCTTTTCTGACACATGTATTGATGAAGGACAAAGACCTTTTCTGACAACTTGAATATTGATGAAGGACAAAAGACCTTTTCTGACACATGTATTGATGAAGGACAAAAGACCTTTTCTGACACATGTATTGATGAAGGACAAAAGACCTTTTCTGACACATGTATTGATGAAGGACAAAAGACCTTTTCTGACAGGTATTGATGAAGGACAAAAGACCTTTTCTGACATGTATTGATGAAGGACAAAAGACCTTTTCTGACATGTATTGATGAAGGACAAAAGACCTTTTCTGACACATGTATTGATGAAGGACAAAAGACCTTTTCTGACACATGTATTGATGAAGGACAAAAGACCTTTTCTGACACATGTATTGATGAAGGACAAAAGACCTTTCTGACACATGTATTGATGAAGGACAAAAGACCTTTTCTGACAATGTATTGATGAAGGACAAAAGACCTTTTCTGACACATGTATTGATGAAGGACAAAAGACCTTTTCTGACACATGTATTGATGAAGGACAAAAGACCTTTTCTGACACATGTATTGATGAAGGACAAAAGACCTTTTCTGACACATGTATTGATGAAGGACAAAGACCTTTTCTGACACATGTATTGATGAAGGACAAAAGACCTTTTCTGACACATGTATTGATGAAGGACAAAAGACCTTTTCTGACATGTATTGATGAAGGACAAAAGACCTTTTCTGACACATGTATTGATGAAGGACAAAAGACCTTTTCTGACACATGTATTGATGAAGGACAAAAGACCTTTTCTGACACATGTATTGATGAAGGACAAAAGACCTTTTCTGACATGTATTGATGAAGGACAAAAGACCTTTTCTGACATGTATTGATGAAGGACAAAAGACCTTTTCTGACACATGTATTGATGAAGGACAAAAGACCTTTTCTGACACATGTATTGATGAAGGACAAAAGACCTTTTCTGACACATGTATTGATGAAGGACAAAGACCTTTCTGACACATGTATTGATGAAGGACAAAAGACCTTTTCTGACACATGTATTGATGAAGGACAAAAGACCTTTTCTGACACATGTATTGATGAAGGACAAAAGACCTTTTCTGACATGTATTGATGAAGGACAAAAGACCTTTTCTGACATGTATTGATGAAGGACAAAGACCTTTTCTGACACATGTATTGATGAAGGACAAAAGACCTTTTCTGACACATGTATTGATGAAGGACAAAAGACCTTTCTTGACATGTATTGATGAAGGACAAAAGACCTTTTCTGACATGTATTGATGAAGGACAAAAGACCTTTCTTGACATGTATTGATGAAGGACAAAAGACCTTTTCTGACACATGTATTGATGAAGGACAAAAGACCTTTTCTGACACATGTATTGATGAAGGACAAAAGACCTTTTCTGACACATGTATTGATGAAGGACAAAAGGACCTTTTCTGACACATGTATTGATGAAGGACAAAAGACCTTTTCTGACACATGTATTGATGAAGGACAAAAGACCTTTTCTGACATGTATTGATGAAGGACAAAAGACCTTTTCTGACATGTATTGATGAAGGACAAAAGACCTTTTCTGACACATGTATTGATGAAGGACAAAAGACCTTTTCTGACACATGTATTGATGAAGGACAAAAGACCTTTTCTGACACATGTATTGATGAAGGACAAAAGACCTTTTCTGACACATGTATTGATGAAGGACAAAGACCTTTTCTGACACATGTATTGATGAAGGACAAAAGACCTTTTCTGACACATGTATTGATGAAGGACAAAAGACCTTTTCTGACACATGTATTGATGAAGGACAAAAGACCTTTTCTGACACATGTATTGATGAAGGACAAAAGACCTTTTCTGACTTATGATGAGACAAAAGACCTTTTCTGACATGTATTGATGAAGGACAAAAGACCTTTTCTGACATGGACAAAAGACCTTTTCTGACATGTATTGATGAAGGACAAAAGACCTTTTCTGACACATGTATTGATGAAGGACAAAAGACCTTTTCTGACACATGTATTGATGAAGGACAAAAGACCTTTTCTGACACATGTATTGATGAAGGACAAAAGACCTTTTCTGACATGTATTGATGAAGGACAAAAGACCTTTTCTGACACATGTATTGATGAAGGACAAAAGACCTTTTCTGACACATGTATTGATGAAGGACAAAAGACCTTTTCTGACACATGTATTGATGAATGACAAAAGACCTTTTCTGACATGTATTGATGAAGGACAAAAGACCTTTTCTGACACATGTATTGATGAAGGACAAAAGACCTTTTCTGACACATGTATTGATGAAGGACAAAATACCTTTTCTGACATGTATTGATGAAGGACAAAAGACCTTTTCTGACATGTATTGATGAAGGACAAAAGACCTTTTCTGACACATGTATTGATGAAGGACAAAAGACCTTTTCTGACATGTATTGATGAAGGACAAAAGACCTTTTCTGACACATGTATTGATGAAGGACAAAAGACCTTTTCTGACACATGTATTGATGAAGGACAAAAGACCTTTTCTGACACATGTATTGATGAAGGACAAAAGACCTTTTCTGACATGTATTGATGAAGGACAAAAGACCTTTTCTGACACATGTATTGATGAAGGACAAAAGACCTTTTCTGACACATGTATTGATGAAGGACAAAAGACCTTTTCTGACCATGTATTGATGAAGGACAAAAGACCTTTTCTGACACATGTATTGATGAAGGACAAAGACCTTTTCTGACACATGTATTGATGAAGGACAAAAGACCTTTTCTGACATGTATTGATGAAGGACAAAAGACCTTTTCTGACACATGTATTGATGAAGGACAAAAGACCTTTTCTGACACATGTATTGATGAAGGACAAAGGACCTTTTCTGACACATGTATTGATGAAGGACAAAAGACCTTTTCTGACACATGTATTGATGAAGGACAAAAGACCTTTTCTGACACATGTATTGATGAAGGACAAAAGACCTTTTCTGACACATGTATTGATGAAGGACAAAAGACCTTTTCTGACACATGTATTGATGAAGGACAAAAGACCTTTTCTGACACATGTATTGATGAAGGACAAAAGACCTTTTCTGACACATGTATTGATGAAGGACAAAAGACCTTTTCTGACACATGTATTGATGAAGGACAAAAGACCTTTTCTGACACATGTATTGATGAAGGACAAAAGACCTTTTCTGACACATGTATTGATGAAGGACAAAAGACCTTTTCTGACACATGTATTGATGAAGGACAAAAGACCTTTTCTGACACATGTATTGATGAAGGACAAAAGACCTTTTCTGACACATGTATTGATGAAGGACAAAAGACCTTTTCTGACACATGTATTGATGAAGGACAAAAGACCTTTTCTGACACATGTATTGATGAAGGACAAAAGACCTTTTCTGACATGTATTGATGAAGGACAAAAGACCTTTTCTGACACATGTATTGATGAAGGACAAAAGACCTTTTCTGACACATGTATTGATGAAGGACAAAAGACCTTTTCTGACATGTATTGATGAAGGACAAAAGGACCTTTTCTGACACATGTATTGATGAAGGACAAAAGACCTTTCTGACACATGTATTGATGAAGGACAAAAGACCTTTTCTGACACATGTATTGATGAAGGACAAAAGACCTTTTCTGACACATGTATTGATGAAGGACAAAAGACCTTTTCTGACACATGTATTGATGAAGGACAAAAGACCTTTTCTGACACATGTATTGATGAAGGACAAAAGACCTTTTCTGACACATGTATTGATGAAGGACAAAAGACCTTTTCTGACATGTATTGATGAAGGACAAAAGACCTTTTCTGACACATGTATTGATGAAGGACAAAAGACCTTTTCTGACATGTATTGATGAAGGACAAAAGACCTTTTCTGACATGTATTGATGAAGGACAAAAGACCTTTTCTGACACATGTATTGATGAAGGACAAAAGACCTTTTCTGACACATGTATTGATAAAGGACAAAAGACCTTTTCTGACACATGTATTGATGAAGGACAAAAGACCTTTTCTGACACATGTATTGATGAAGGACAAAAGACCTTTTCTGACACATGTATTGATGAAGGACAAAAGACCTTTTCTGACATGTATTGATGAAGGACAAAAGACCTTTTCTGACACATGTATTGATGAAGGACAAAAGACCTTTTCTGACATGTATTGATGAAGGACAAAGGACCTTTTCTGACATGTATTGATGAAGGACAAAGACCTTTTCTGACACATGTATTGATGAAGGACAAAAGACCTTTTCTGACACATGTATTGATGAAGGACAAAAGACCTTTTCTGACACATGTATTGATGAAGGACAAAAGACCTTTTCTGACATGTATTGATGAAGGACAAAAGACCTTTCTGACATGTATTGATGAAGGACAAAAGACCTTTTCTGACACATGTATTGATGAAGGACAAAAGACCTTTTCTGACACATGTATTGATGAAGGACAAAAGACCTTTTCTGACATGTATTGATGAAGGACAAAAGACCTTTTCTGACATGTATTGATGAAGGACAAAAGACCTTTTCTGACACATGTATTGATGAAGGACAAAAGACCTTTTCTGACATGTATTGATGAAGGACAAAAGACCTTTTCTGACACATGTATTGATGAAGGACAAAAGACCTTTTCTGACACATGTATTGATGAAGGACAAAAGACCTTTTCTGACACATGTATTGATGAAGGACAAAAGACCTTTTCTGACACATGTATTGATGAAGGACAAAATACCTTTCTGACATGTATTGATGAAGGACAAAAGACCTTTTCTGACATGTATTGATGAAGGACAAAAGACCTTTTCTGACACATGTATTGATGAAGGACAAAAGACCTTTTCTGACACATGTATTGATGAAGGACAAAAGACCTTTTCTGACACATGTATTGATGAAGGACAAAAGACCTTTCTTGACATGTATTGATGAAGGACAAAAGACCTTTTCTGACATGTATTGATGAAGGACAAAAGACCTTTTCTGACACATGTATTGATGAAGGACAAAAGACCTTTTCTGACACATGTATTGATGAAGGACAAAAGACCTTTTCTGACACATGTATTGATGAAGGACAAAAGACCTTTTCTGACACATGTATTGATGAAGGACAAAAGACCTTTTCTGACATGTATTGATGAAGGACAAAAGACCTTTTCTGACACATGTATTGATGAAGGACAAAAGACCTTTTCTGACACATGTATTGATGAAGGACAAAAGACCTTTTCTGACACATGTATTGATGAAGGACAAAAGACCTTTTCTGACACATGTATTGATGAAGGACAAAAGACCTTTTCTGACACATGTATTGATGAAGGACAAAAGACCTTTTCTGACACATGTATTGATGAAGGACAAAAGACCTTTTCTGACACATGTATTGATGAAGGACAAAAGACCTTTTCTGACACATGTATTGATGAAGGACAAAAGACCTTTTCTGACACATGTATTGATGAAGGACAAAAGACCTTTTCTGACACATGTATTGATGAAGGACAAAAGACCTTTTCTGACACATGTATTGATGAAGGACAAAAGACCTTTTCTGACACATGTATTGATGAAGGACAAAAGACCTTTTCTGACATGTATTGATGAAGGACAAAAGACCTTTCTGACACATGTATTGATGAAGGACAAAAGACCTTTTCTGACATGTATTGATGAAGGACAAAAGACCTTTTCTGACACATGTATTGATGAAGGACAAAAGACCTTTTCTGACACATGTATTGATGAAGGACAAAAGACCTTTTCTGACACATGTATTGATGAAGGACAAAAGACCTTTTCTGACATGTATTGATGAAGGACAAAAGACCTTTTCTGACATGTATTGATGAAGGACAAAAGACCTTTTCTGACACATGTATTGATGAAGGACAAAAGACCTTTTCTGACACATGTATTGATGAAGGACAAAAGACCTTTTCTGACATGTATTGATGAAGGACAAAAAAACCTTTTCTGACACATGTATTGATGAAGGACAAAGACCTTTTCTGACACATGTATTGATGAAGGACAAAAGACCTTTTCTGACACATGTATTGATGAAGGACAAAAGACCTTTTCTGACACATGTATTGATGAAGGACAAAAGACCTTTTCTGACACATGTATTGATGAAGGACAAAAGACCTTTTCTGACACATGTATTGATGAAGGACAAAAGACCTTTTCTGACACATGTATTGATGAAGGACAAAAGACCTTTTCTGACACATGTATTGATGAAGGACAAAAGACCTTTTCTGACACATGTATTGATGAAGGACAAAAGACCTTTTCTGACACATGTATTGATGAAGGACAAAAGACCTTTTCTGACACATGTATTGATGAAGGACAAAAGACCTTTTCTGACACATGTATTGATGAAGGACAAAAGACCTTTTCTGACATGTATTGATGAAGGACAAAGACCTTTTCTGACACATGTATTGATGAAGGACAAAAGACCTTTTCTGACACATGTATTGATGAAGGACAAAAGACCTTTTCTGACACATGTATTGATGAAGGACAAAAGACCTTTTCTGACACATGTATTGATGAAGGACAAAAGACCTTTTCTGACATGTATTGATGAAGGACAAAAGACCTTTTCTGACAATTATTGATGAAGGACAAAAGACCTTTTCTGACACATGTATTGATGAAGGACAAAAGACCTTTTCTGACACATGTATTGATGAAGGACAAAAGACCTTTTCTGACACATGTATTGATGAAGGACAAAAGACCTTTTCTGACACATGTATTGATGAAGGACAAAAGACCTTTTCTGACACATGTATTGATGAAGGACAAAAGACCTTTTCTGACATGTATTGATGAAGGACAAAAGACCTTTTCTAACATGTATTGATGAAGGACAAAGACCTTTTCTGACACATGTATTGATGAAGGACAAAAGACCTTTTCTGACACATGTATTGATGAAGGACAAAAGACCTTTTCTGACACATGTATTGATGAAGGACAAAAGACCTTTTCTGACACATGTATTGATGAAGGACAAAAGACCTTTTCTGACATGTATTGATGAAGGACAAAAGACCTTTTCTGACACATGTATTGATGAAGGACAAAAGACCTTTTCTGACACATGTATTGATGAAGGACAAAAGACCTTTTCTGACACATGTATTGATGAAGGACAAAAGACCTTTTCTGACACATGTATTGATGAAGGACAAAAGACCTTTTCTGACACATGTATTGATGAAGGACAAAAGACCTTTTCTGACACATGTATTGATGAAGGACAAAAGACCTTTTCTGACACATGTATTGATGAAGGACAAAAGACCTTTTCTGACACATGTATTGATGAAGGACAAAAGACCTTTTCTGACACATGTATTGATGAAGGACAAAAGACCTTTTCTGACACATGTATTGATGAAGGACAAAAGACCTTTTCTGACACATGTATTGATGAAGGACAAAAGACCTTTTCTGAAATGTATTGATGAAGGACAAAAGACCTTTTCTGACACATGTATTGATGAAGGACAAAGACCTTTTCTGACACATGTATTGATGAAGGACAAAGGACCTTTTCTGACACATGTATTGATGAAGGACAAAAGACCTTTTCTGACACATGTATTGATGAAGGACAAAAGACCTTTTCTGACACATGTATTGATGAAGGACAAAAGACCTTTTCTGACATGTATTGATGAAGGACAAAAGACCTTTTCTGACATGTATTGATGAAGGACAAAAGACCTTTTCTGACACATGTATTGATGAAGGACAAAAGACCTTTTCTGACATGTATTGATGAAGGACAAAAGACCTTTTCTGACATGTATTGATGAAGGACAAAAGACCTTTTCTGACACATGTATTGATGAAGGACAAAAGACCTTTTCTGACATGTATTGATGAAGGACAAAGACCTTTTCTGACATGTATTGATGAAGGACAAAAGACCTTTTCTGACACATGTATTGATGAAGGACAAAAGACCTTTTCTGACATGTATTGATGAAGGACAAAAGACCTTTTCTGACACATGTATTGATGAAGGACAAAAGACCTTTTCTGACACATGTATTGATGAAGGACAAAAGACCTTTTCTGACACATGTATTGATGAAGGACAAAAGACCTTTTCTGACACATGTATTGATGAAGGACAAAGGACCTTTTCTGACACATGTATTGATGAAGGACAAAAGACCTTTTCTGACACATGTATTGATGAAGGACAAAAGACCTTTTCTGACACATGTATTGATGAAGGACAAAAGACCTTTTCTGACATGTATTGATGAAGGACAAAAGACCTTTTCTGACATGTATTGATGAAGGACAAAAGACCTTTTCTGACACATGTATTGATGAAGGACAAAAGACCTTTCCTGACACATGTATTGATGAAGGACAAAAGACCTTTTCTGACATGTATTGATGAAGGACAAAAGACCTTTTCTGACACATGTATTGATGAAGGACAAAATACCTTTTCTGACACATGTATTGATGAAGGACAAAAGACCTTTTCTGACATGTATTGATGAAGGACAAAAGACCTTTTCTGACATGGACAAAAGACCTTTTCTGACATGGACAAAAGACCTTTTCTGACATGTATTGATGAAGGACAAAAGACCTTTTCTGACATGGACAAAATACCTTTTCTGACATGTATTGATGAAGGACAAAAGACCTTTTCTGACACATGTATTGATAAAGGACAAAATACCTTTTCTGACACATGTATTGATGAAGGACAAAAGACCTTTCCTGACACATGTATTGATGAAAGACAAATGACCTTTTCTGACACATGTATTGATAAAGGACAAATGACCTTTTCTGACACATGTATTGATAAAGGACAAAATACCTTTTCTGACACATGTATTGATGAAGGACAAAAGACCTTTCCTGACACATGTATTGATGAAGGACAAATGACCTTTTCTGACACATGTATTGATGAAGGACAAAAGACCTTTTCTGACACATGTATTGATGAAGGACAAAAGACCTTTTCTGACATGTATTGATGAAGGACAAAAGACCTTTTCTGACATGTATTGATGAAGGACAAAAGACCTTTTCTGACACATGTATTGATGAAGGACAAAAGACCTTTCCTGACACATGTATTGATGAAGGACAAAAGACCTTTTCTGACACATGTATTGATGAAGGACAAAGGACCTTTTCTGACATGTATTGATGAAGGACAAAAGACCTTTTCTGACATGTATTGATGAAGGACAAAAGACCTTTCTGACATGTATTGATGAAGGACAAAAGACCTTTTCTGACATGTATTGATGAAGGACAAAAGACCTTTTCTGACATGTATTGATAAAGGACAAAAGACCTTTTCTGACACATGTATTGATGAAGGACAAAAGACCTTTTCTGACACATGTATTGATGAAGGACAAAAGACCTTTTCTGACACATGTATTGATGAAGGACAAAAGACCTTTTCTGACACATGTATTGATGAAGGACAAAAGACCTTTCCTGACATGTATTGATGAAGGACAAAAGACCTTTTCTGACACATGTATTGATGAAGGACAAAGGACCTTTTCTGACATGTATTGATGAAGGACAAAAGACCTTTTCTGACACATGTATTGATGAAGGACAAAAGACCTTTTCTGACACATGTATTGATGAAGGACAAAGACCTTTTCTGACACATGTATTGATGAAGGACAAAGACCTTTTCTGACATGTATTGATGAAGGACAAAGGACCTTTTCTGACATGTATTGATGAAGGACAAAAGACCTTTTCTGACACATGTATTGATGAAGGACAAAAGACCTTTTCTGACACATGTATTGATGAAGGACAAAGGACCTTTTCTGACATGTATTGATGAAGGACAAAGGACCTTTTCTGACATGTATTGATGAAGGACAAAAGACCTTTTCTGACACATGTATTGATGAAGGACAAAAGACCTTTTCTGACATGTATTGATGAAGGACAAAAGACCTTTTCTGACACATGTATTGATGAAGGACAAAAGACCTTTCTTGACATGTATTGATGAAGGACAAAAGACCTTTTCTGACATGTATTGATGAAGGACAAAAGACCTTTTCTGACACATGTATTGATGAAGGACAAAAGACCTTTTCTGACATGTATTGATGAAGGACAAAGGACCTTTTCTGACATGTATTGATGAAGGACAAAGGACCTTTTCTGACACATGTATTGATGAAGGACAAAAGACCTTTTCTGACACATGTATTGATGAAGGACAAAAGACCTTTTCTGACACATGTATTGATGAAGGACAAAAGACCTTTTCTGACACATGTATTGATGAAGGACAAAAGACCTTTTCTGACACATGTATTGATGAAGGACAAAAGACCTTTTCTGACACATGTATTGATGAAGGACAAAAGACCTTTCTTGACATGTATTGATGAAGGACAAAAGACCTTTTCTGACATGTATTGATGAAGGACAAAAGACCTTTTCTGACACATGTATTGATGAAGGACAAAAGACCTTTTCTGACACATGTATTGATGAAGGACAAAAGACCTTTTCTGACACATGTATTGATGAAGGACTAAAAGACCTTTCCTGACATGTATTGATGAAGGACAAAAGACCTTTTCTGACATGTATTGATGAAGGACAAAGGACCTTTTCTGACATGTATTGATGAAGGACAAAGGACCTTTTCTGACACATGTATTGATGAAGGACAAAAGACCTTTTCTGACACATGTATTGATGAAGGACAAAAGACCTTTTCTGACACATGTATTGATGAAGGACAAAAGACCTTTTCTGACTTGTATTGATGAAGGACAAAAGACCTTTTCCCGACATGTATTGATGGAGGACAAAAGACCTTTTCTGACACATGTATTGATGAAGGACAAAAGACCTTTCCTGACATTGTATTGATGAAGGACAAAATACCTTTCCTGACATGTATTGATGTAAGGACAAAAGACCTTTTCTGACATGTATTGATGAAGGACAAAAGACCTTTCCAGACATGTATTGATGAAGGACAAAGGACCTTTTCTGACATGTATTGATGAAGGACAAAGGACCTTTTCTGACACATGTATTGATGAAGGACAAAAGACCTTTCCTGACATGTATTGATGAAGGACAAAGGACCTTTTCTGACACATGTATTGATGAAGGACAAAAGACCTTTCCTGCACTTGTATTGATGAAGGACAAAAGACCTTTCCTGACACATGTATTGATGAAGGACAAAAGACCTTTTCTGACACATGTATTGATGAAGGACAAAGGACCTTTACTGACACATGTATTGATGAAGGACAAAGGACCTTTTCTGACACATGTATTGATGAAGGACAAAAGACCTTTTCTGACACATGTATTGATGAAGGACAAAAGACCTTTTCTGACATGTATTGATGAAGGACAAAGGACCTTTTCTGACATGTATTGATGAAGGACAAAAGACCTTTTCTGACACATGTATTGATGAAGGACAAAAGACCTTTTCTGACACATGTATTGATGAAGGACAAAAGACCTTTTCTGACATGTATTGATGAAGGACAAAAGACCTTTTCTGACACATGTATTGATGAAGGACAAAAGACCTTTTCTGACACATGTATTGATGAAGGACAAAAGACCTTTTCTGACATGTATTGATGAAGGACAAAAGACCTTTTCTGACATGTATTGATGAAGGACAAAAGACCTTTTCTGACATGTATTGATGAAGGACAAAAGACCTTTTCTGACATGTATTGATGAAGGACAAAATACCTTTTCTGACATGTATTGATGAAGGACAATAGACCTTTTCTGACACATGTATTGATAAAGGACAAAATACCTTTTCTGACACATGTATTGATGAAGGACAAAAGACCTTTCCTGACACATGTATTGATGAAGGACAAATGACCTTTTCTGACACATGTATTGATGAAGGACAAAATGACCTTTTCTGACACATGTATTGATGAAGGACAAAAGACCTTTTCTGACACATGTATTGATGAAGGACAAAAGACCTTTTCTGACACATGTATTGATGAAGGACAAAAGACCTTTTCTGACATGTATTGATGAAGGACAAAGGACCTTTTCTGACATGTATTGATGAAGGACAAAATACCTTTTCTGACACATGTATTGATGAAGGACAAAAGACCTTTTCCTGACACATGTATTGATGAAGGACAAAAGACCTTTTCTGACATGTATTGATGAAGGACAAAAGACCTTTTCTGACTTGTGTTGATGAAGGACAAAAGACCTTTTCTGACACATGTATTGATGAAGGACAAAAGACCTTTCTGACACATGTATTGATGAAGGACAAAAGACCTTTTCTGACACATGTATTGATGAAGGACAAAGGACCTTTTCTGACACATGTATTGATGAAGGACAAAAGACCTTTTCTGACACATGTATTGATGAAGGACAAAAGACCTTTTCTGACACATGTATTGATGAAGGACAAAAGACCTTTTCTGACACATGTATTGATGAAGGACAAAAGACCTTTTCTGACATGTATTGATGAAGGACAAAGGACCTTTTCTGACACATGTATTGATGAAGGACAAAAGACCTTTTCTGACACATGTATTGATGAAGGACAAAAGACCTTCCTGACACATGTATTGATGAAGGACAAAAGACCTTTTCTGACATGTATTGATGAAGGACAAAAGACCTTTTCTGACACATGTATTGATGAAGGACAAAAGACCTTTTCTGACATGTATTGATGAAGGACAAAAGACCTTTTCTGACACATGTATTGATGAAGGACAAAGGACCTTTTCTGACACATGTATTGATGAAGGACAAAAGACCTTTTCTGACATGTATTGATGAAGGACAAAAGACCTTTTCTGACATGTATTGATGAAGGACAAAAGACCTTTTCTGACACATGTATTGATGAAGGACAAAAGACCTTTTCTGACACATGTATTGATGAAGGACAAAAGACCTTTCCTGACACATGTATTGATGAAGGACAAAAGACCTTTTCTGACACATGTATTGATGAAGGACAAAAGACCTTTTCTGACACATGTATTGATGAAGGACAAAAGACCTTTTCTGACACATGTATTGATGAAGGACAAAAGACCTTTTCTGACACATGTATTGATGAAGGACAAAAGACCTTTTCTGACATGTATTGATGAAGGACAAAAGACCTTTTCTGACATGTATTGATGAAGGACAAAAGACCTTTTCTGACATGTATTGATGAAGGACAAAAGACCTTTTCTGACATGTATTGATGAAGGACAAAAGACCTTTTCTGACATGTATTGATGAAGGACAAAGGACCTTTTCTGACACATGTATTGATGAAGGACAAAATACCTTTTCTGACACATGTATTGATGAAGGACAAAAGACCTTTTCTGACACATGTATTGATGAAGGACAAAAGACCTTTCTGACACATGTATTGATGAAGGACAAAAGACCTTTTCTGACATGTATTGATGAAGGACAAAAGACCTTTTCTGACACATGTATTGATGAAGGACAAAAGACCTTTTCTGACATGTATTGATGAAGGACAAAAGACCTTTTCTGACACATGTATTGATGAAGGACAAAGGACCTTTTCTGACACATGTATTGATGAAGGACAAAAGACCTTTTCTGACATGTATTGATGAAGGACAAAAGACCTTTTCTGACATGTATTGATGAAGGACAAAAGACCTTTTCTGACACATGTATTGATGAAGGACAAAAGACCTTTTCTGACATGTATTGATGAAGGACAAAAGACCTTTTCTGACACATGTATTGATGAAGGACAAAAGACCTTTTCTGACACATGTATTGATGAAGGACAAAGGACCTTTTCTGACACATGTATTGATGAAGGACAAAAGACCTTTTCTGACATGTATTGATGAAGGACAAAAGACCTTTTCTGACATGTATTGATGAAGGACAAAGGACCTTTTCTGACATGTATTGATGAAGGACAAAGGACCTTTTCTGACATGGACAAAAGACCTTTTCTGACACATGTATTGATGGAGGACAAAAGACCTTTTCTGACATGGACAAAAGACCTTTTCTGACATGTATTGATGAAGGACAAAAGACCTTTTCTGACATGGACAAAAGACCTTTTCTGACATGTATTGATGAAGGACAATAGACCTTTTCTGACACATGTATTGATAAAGGACAAAATACCTTTTCTGACACATGTATTGATGAAGGACAAAAGACCTTTTCTGACACATGTATTGATGAAGGACAAAAGACCTTTCCTGACACATGTATTGATGAAGGACAAAAGACCTTTTCTGACATGTATTGATGAAGGACAAAAGACCTTTTCTGACACATGTATTGATGAAGGACAAAAGACCTTTTCTGACATGTATTGATGAAGGACAAAAGACCTTTTCTGACACATGTATTGATGAAGGACAAAGGACCTTTTCTGACACATATATTGATGAAGGACAAAAGACCTTTTCTGACATGTATTGATGAAGGACAAAAGACCTTTTCTGACACATGTATTGATGAAGGACAAAAGACCTTTTCTGACACATGTATTGATAAAGGACAAAAGACCTTTTCTGACACATGTATTGATAAAGGACAAAAGACCTTTTCTGACACATGTATTGATGAAGGACAAAAGACCTTTTCTGACATGTATTGATGAAGGACAAAAGACCTTTTCTGACACATGTATTGATGAAGGACAAAAGACCTTTTCTGACACATGTATTGATGAAGGACAAAGGACCTTTTCTGACACATGTATTGATGAAGGACAAAAGACCTTTTCTGACATGTATTGATGAAGGACAAAAGACCTTTTCTGACATGTATTGATGAAGGACAAAAGACCTTTTCTGACATGTATTGATGAAGGACAAAAAACCTTTTCTGACACATGTATTGATGAAGGACAAAAGACCTTTTTTGACACATGTATTGATGAAGGACAAATGACCTTTTCTGACATGTATTGATGAAGGACAAAAGACCTTTTCTGACACATGTATTGATGAAGGACAAAATACCTTTTCTGACACATGTATTGATAAAGGACAAAAGACCTTTTCTGACACATGTATTGATGAAGGACAAAAGACCTTTTCTGACATGTATTGATGAAGGACAAAAGACCTTTTCTGACACATGTATTGATGAAGGACAAAAGACCTTTTCTGACTTGTGTTGATGAAGGACAAAAGACCTTTTCTGACACATGTGTTGATGAAGGACAAAGGACCTTTTCTGACACATGTATTGATGAAGGACAAAGGACCTTTTCTGACACATGTATTGATGAAGGACAAAAGACCTTTTCTGACATGTATTGATGAAGGACAAAAGACCTTTTCTGACACATGTATTGATGAAGGACAAAGTACCAGGTGGCCGGTCGTCATCAGAGATGTAAAAGGTTCAAGCTCGTCTAGGAGGAGAAAATGATCGGCCATCTTGGATTTGTGTTAGCCACTTCAAGCCTTCTGACTAAGTTGTCCTTTTTGTTTGACTTCTTTCAGTCGTGAACTCTCTTCACGTGAAGCAGACGCATACTGTCTTCAGCCTGCATTCTCTCAACTGACCACCAGGGTTCATGTGAAGTTCTGACAGACAAATTTATTATTTGAAATATTCACAACTTGTTTATGACGGCCAGAGAATAAATATTAACATGAAAGTGATACAATCATTAAATCTGATGCTCAGAGAAGGAATCCTGTTTATTCTTTATCGGTTTAGCAAACTTCAATAGAAAGAATAAAATGTAAAATAATAAAGTAAAGCATCCAGTCATCAGTTCCTAACTATCCACCAGGTGGCGCTGCAGCAAACACCACGGCATCAAAGGCAACCGGTTCTCAGGGGATCATGTGACCTTTGACCTGAGGTCACATGAGGGAAACGTGGGATGACGAGGAGACCATCGGCTGAAGAAGATGTGAGGATGACGAGGAGACCATCGACTGATGAAGATGTGCGGATGACGAGGAGACCATCGGCTGATGAAGATGTGAGGATGACGAGGAGACCATCGGCTGATGAAGATGTGAGGATGACGAGGAGACCATCGGCTGATGAAGATGTGAGGATGACGAGGAGACCATCGGCTGATGAAGATGTGAGGATGACGAGGAGACCATCAGCTGATGAAGAGTTCAGACTCCAAACAGAATCCCAGAGAACAGAGAGTTCTGCAGAACACTGACGGAGGAACCGCTGGAGTTATCCAGGAACACGGACACGTACTCTCCATCCTGCACACACACACATTTCAACATCAACACACATATAGACACATATATACACATTTAGACACACATACATATACACACATATAGACACACAAACACACATATAGACACATAGACACAGACACACATATAGACATAAACACACACATATACACATATATACACACACATATATAGACATATATACACACACATGTACATATATACACACATAAATACACACACAGACACACACAGGCATATATACACACATTTCGAAATATAAACACACACATATACACACATATAAACATATACACACACACACACACATATATACTGTATATACGTACACACACGTATACAGATGTCATCCCCAGACAGCAATGACATCATCCCCAGACAGCAATGACATCATCCCCAGACAGCAATGACATCATCACCAGAGAGCAATGACATCATCACCAGAGAGCAATGACATCATCACCAGACAGTATTTCGGTTGTCGTACCTGAAGGTAAAGAGTTCCCGTCAGTAAGATGCTGAAAGTTCCTCCGGCTGCTGCGACGCCCATCACCGACTCCACAGAGCTGAGGACACAAGGACACGAGGACACAAGGACACGAGGACACGAGACACAAGACACAAGACACAAGACATGAGACACGAGACATGAGACACGAGACATGAGGACACGAGGACACGAGACCACGAGGACACGTGGACACAAGGACACGAGACATGAGACATGAGACACGAGACATGAGGACACAAGGACACGAGACCACGAGGACACGTGGACACAAGGACACGAGACATGAGGACACGAGGACACGAGACACGAGACACGAGGACACAAGGACACGTGGACACAAGGACACGAGACATGAGGACACAAGGACACGAGACACGAGACCACGAGGACACGTGGACACAAGGACACGAGGACACGAGACACAAGGACACGAGGACACGAGACACGAGGACACGTGGACACAAGGACACGAGGACACGAGACACAAGACACAAGACATGAGACACGAGACATGAGACACGAGACATGAGGACACAAGGACACGAGACCACGAGGACACGTGGACACAAGGACACGAGACATGAGACATGAGACACGAGACATGAGGACACGAGGACACGAGACCACGAGGACACGTGGACACAAGGACACGAGACATGAGGACACGAGGACACGAGACACGAGACACGAGACACGAGGACACAAGGACACGTGGACACAAGGACACGAGACATGAGGACACAAGGACACGAGACACGAGACCACGAGGACACGTGGACACGAGGACACGAGGACACGAGACACAAGGACACGAGGACACGAGACACGAGGACACGTGGACACAAGGACACGAGGACACGAGGACACGAGACACAAGACACAAGACACAAGACATGAGACACGAGACATGAGACACGAGACATGAGGACACGAGGACACGTGGACACAAGGACACAAGACATGAGACATGAGACACGAGACATGAGGACACGAGGACACGAGACCACGAGGACACGAGGACACGAGACCACGAGGACACGTGGACACAAGGACACGAGACATGAGGACACGAGGACACGAGACACGAGGACACAAGGACACGTGGACACAAGGACACGAGACATGAGGACACAAGGACACGAGACACGAGACCACGAGGACACGTGGACACAAGGACACGAGGACACGAGACACAAGGACACGAGGACACGAGACACGAGGACACGTGGACACAAGGACACGAGGACACAAGACACGAGGACACGAGGACACAAGAGACGAGGACACGAGACACAAGGACACGTGGACACGAGGACACAAGACACGAGGACACGAGACACGAGGACACGTGGACACAAGGACACAAGGACACGAGACACGAGGATACGAGACACGAGGCACGAGGACACGAGGACACAAGACACAAGACACAAGACACGAGGACACAAGACACGAGACACGAGACATGAGGACATGAGGACACGAGACACGAGGACACGAGGACACGAGACCACGAGGACACGAGACACGAGGACACGAGACACGAGGACACGAGACACGAGGACACGAGACACAAGACACGAGGACACAAGACACAAGACACAAGACACGAGACATGAGGACATGAGGACACAAGACACGAGGACACGAGGACACGAGACCACGAGGACACGAGACACGAGGACACGAGACCACGAGGACACAAGGACACGAGGACACGAGACCACAAGACATGAGACCACAAGACACGAGGACACGAGACACGAGGACACAAGGACACAAGGACACGAGACACGAGACCACGAGGACACAAGGACACGAGGACACGAGACACGAGGACACGAGACCACGAGGACACAAGGACACGTGGACACGAGGACACGAGACATGAGGACATGAGGACATGAGACATGAGACACGAGGACACAAGACCACGAGGACACGAGACCACGAGGACACAAGGACATGAGGACATGAGACACGAGACACGAGGACACGAGACACGAGGACACGAGACACGAGGACACGAGACCACGAGGACACAAGGACACGTGGACACAAGGACACGAGACATGAGGACACGAGACCACGAGGACACAAGGACACGAGGACACGAGACCACAAGACATGAGACCACAAGACACGAGGACACGAGACACAAGGACACAAGGACACGAGGACACGAGACACAAGACCACGAGGACACAAGGACACGAGACACGAGGACACGAGACACGAGGACACGAGACCACGAGGACACAAGGACACGTGGACACAAGGACACGAGACATGAGGACACGAGACATGAGACACGAGGACACGAGACCACGAGGACACGAGACCACGAGGACACGAGACACGAGGACACGAGACACGAGACACGAGGACACGAGACACGAGCCCACGAGGACACGAGACACGAGACCACGAGGACACGAGGACACAAGGACACAAGACATGAGGACACGAGGATACGAGACACGAGGACACGAGACCACGAGGACACGAGGACACGAGACACGAGGACACGAGGACACGAGACCACGAGACACGAGGACACGTGGACACAAGGACACGAGACACGAGGACACGTGGACACAAGGACACGAGACACGAGACACGAGGACACGAGACACGAGGACACGAGACATGAGGACACAAGACACGAGGAGACGAGACACGAGGACACGAGACCACGAGGACACAAGGACACGTGGACACAAGGACACGAGACACGAGACACGAGGAGACGAGACACGAGGACACGAGACACGAGACACGAGGACACGAGACACGAGGAGACGAGACACGAGGACACGAGACACGAGGACACGAGACACGAGGACACGAGACACGAGGACACGAGACACGAGGACACGAGACACGAGGAGACGAGACACGAGGAGACGAGACACGAGGACACGAGACACGAGGAGACGAGACACGAGGACACACTTCAGTCACACCCTTATAGGAGGCCGGTGTTTATGGATATATTGATCTGTGAAGCTTAACGTACGACTCGCAAGTTTAACGGACGAGTCGGAACAAACAAAGAAGTCAAAAACTTCAGACTGGAACTGAGACCGGACCAGGAGTCACAGACCGGACCTGAGACCGGACCAGGAGTCACAGAAGAAGAAGAAGACCACCATGCGGTGGAGGTGCTCACAGGTGGCTCTGGCAGAGGGACTCGATGCAGATCGCAGCCCTCACGCTGTCTCTGAGTCTCAGCTGGACTCGGTCTCCTGTCTCTGACACACAAAGCGAGAAGTTGAATTAACGCACACGTCCGTCCCGAGTGTGGGTCGGCTGTTATTGGTCGGCTGAGTCATGTGACCAGCAGCTCTCACCTATCAGCAGGCTGGCGGTCAGCTGGTAAAACCCGGAGACGGCGGCTGTGAACCGACCGCTGCTGCTGTTGAAGCTCCGCCCCCTCTGGAGGCTCTGCTCTGAGTCTGAGGGCTGCAGGGGTCAAAGGTCAAACACAAGGATCCACATCCTCCAGATACACACACACACACAGGTGTGTGTGTGTGTGTGTGTGTGTGTGTGTGTGTATCTCACCTGGCTGAATGGCTGCAGCTCCAGCAGGCTACGACGGGGGATGATGACGACCTGCAGGAGGCGACTGAGGAAGGAGGCGGAGACACGAGGAGGACCATCACACTGAAAACACACTGCTCCTGTCAGGAGGGTGGAGGAGAGAGACTGGTGATGATGTCACATGTAAACAACAACACACTGCTCCTGTCAGGAGGGTGGAGGAGACAGACTGGTGATGATGTCACATGTAAACAACAACACACTGCTCCTGTCAGGAGGGTGGAGGAGACAGACTGGTGATGATGTCACATGTAAACAACAACACACTGCTCCTGTCAGGAGGGTGGAGGAGAGAGACTGGTGATGATGTCACATGTAAACAACAACACACTGCTCCTGTCAGGAGGGTGAAGGAGACAGACTGGTGATGATGTCACATGTAAACAACAACACACTGCTCCTGTCAGGAGGGTGGAGGAGAGAGACTGGTGATGATGTCACATGTAAACAACAACACACTGCTCCTGTCAGGAGGGTGGAGGAGACAGACTGGTGATGATGTCACATGTAAACAACAACACACTGCTCCTGTCAGGAGGGTGGAGGAGACAGACTGGTGATGATGTCACATGTAAACAACAACACACTGCTCCTGTCAGGAGGGTGGAGGAGACAGACTGGTGATGATGTCACATGTAAACAACAACACACTGCTCCTGTCAGGAGGGTGGAGGAGAGAGACTGGTGATGATGTCAACAAAAATGGAGACTGTGTATAAGATCATACATCCATCTTGTCAGTCATACGACATCCCTGACCTTTGACCCTCTCTTCAGAACAGGAACAACTCCCTTTAAGGAGCAACAGAGTAGGATCCTCTATCAGGATGTCATGTGACCAGAACAATATAACATAGTTATAACACATTCATAAGGATTCATATAATGAGAGTAGTAACATGATGAAGAGGTTATAACACATTTAATGTATATGACATAAGGATTCATATAATGAGAGTAGTAACATGATGAAGAGGTTATAACACATTCAATGTATATGACATAAGGATTCATATAATGAGAGTAGTAACATGATGAAGAGGTTATAACACATTTAATCTATGACATCATTATTCATATAATGAGAGTAGTAACATGATGAAGAGGTTATAACACATTTAATCTATGACATCATTATTCATATAATGAGATTAATAGCATGAAGTTATAACACATTCAATGTATATGTAATGATGTATATAATGGGAGTAGTAACATTAAGTATTTATAACACATTCCATGTATATGACTTATTTGGTCCCATCAGAGTCTTGTGAGGAGCTGGGGGTGGCTCTAAACCTAACTAGTAGTTTAGTTTGTCTAAACTTAACTGATTAGTTTAGTTGTCTAAACCTAACTAGTAGTTTAGTTTGTCTAAACTTATACTGATTAGTTTAGTTGTCTAAACCTAACTAGTAGTTTAGTTTGTCTAAACTTAACTGATTAGTTTAGTTGTTTAAACCTAACTAGTAGTTTAGTTTGTCTAAACTTATACTGATTAGTTTAGTTGTCTAAACCTAACTAGTAGTTTAGTTTGTCTAAACTTAACTGATTAGTTTAGTTGTTTAAACCTAACTAGTAGTTTAGTTTGTCTAAACTTATACTGATTAGTTTAGTTGTCTAAACCTAACTAGTAGTTTAGTTGTCTAAACCTAACTAGTAGTTTAGTTGTCTAAACCTAACTAGTAGTTTAGTTTGTCTAAACTTAACTGATTAGTTTAGTTGTTTAAACCTAACTGAGTAGTTTAGTTGTTTAAACCTAACTGAGTAGATTAGTTTTTTAAACATGATTAGTTTAGTTGTTTAAATCTAACTAGTAGTTTAGTTGTTCAAACCTAACTATTAGTTTAGTTGTTTAAACCTAACTAGTAGTTTAGTTGTTCAAACCTAACTAGTAGTTTAGTTGTTCAAACCTAACTAGTAGTTTAAACCTAACTAGTAGTTTAGTTGTTCAAACCTAACTAGTAGTTTAAACCTAACTAGTAGTTTAGTTGTTTAAACCTAACTAGTAGTCTAGTTGTTCAATCCTAACTAGTAGTTTAGTTGTTTGAACCTAACTAGTAGTTTAGTTGTTCAAACCTAACTAGTAGTTTAGTTGTCTAAACCTAACTAGTAGTTTAGTTGTCTAAACCTAACTAGTAGTTTAGTTGTCTTAACCTAACTAGTAGTTTAGTTGTTCAAACCTAACTAGTAGTTTAGTTGTTCAAACCTAACTAGTAGTTTAAACCTAACTAGTAGTTTCAGTCCTCGTTAGTCGTCTGATAGATCAATGTCACCTTCAACCTGAGTGACTCAAATGTGTCCCAAGCTTCTCTGATGACGATGATGATGAAGATGATGTGATGAAGGATTCTTTTCACCAACTCGTTTTCATCATGTATACATGATTCATGTCACATTATAATTAGTTTAGCAATTTGTCTTTTTCTTTCTTAAATATAATGAAATAAAGTGTTATCAAATAAAAAAGTAAACAAACTGTAAACTATGAATACACACACACACACACACACACACACACACACACACACACACACACACACGCACATGCACACAGACAAAGTAACAAAGACATATCATCAGTCAGCAGGAATGTTAGGAATCCTTTTGCTGAGCCAAGTCACGTCCACAAAATTACCCCTATTAAGGACTCAGACAGGCTGCCTCCGCACAGACACACACACACACACACACACAACACACACACACACACACACACACAGACACACACACACACACACACAGACACACACACACACAGACACACACACACACACACACAGACACACACACACACACACACACAGACACACACACACACACAGACACACACACACAGACACACGCACACACAGACACACACACACACAGACACACACAGACACACACACACACACGTTTTGTGTTTATATAACCTACATACAGAAAACTGTAGTAACTAAACATACTGAACACAAACGTGACTTCTCCTTAAAGACACAGGTCCAAGACATGTCAGCCTAGCTTAGCACAAAGACTAAACTGCTAGCCTGCTCACAAGACAGAAGTCTGTTGCTCTGAGACCTTTCAGTCCATAAAAAAACCAACAGGACATCAAATGGATCATCCAGCCATTCATTCATTTTCCTCAGCTGACCCAGCAGGCCGACCCAGACTTCCCTCTCACTCGCAACACTTCCCAGCTCATTCTGGGGGACCCCGAGGAGTTCCCAGTGTCCCGGGTCTTCCCCGGGCTCTCCTCGCAGATAGACAAGCCTGGAAAACCTCTAATGGGAGCTGACTCCTTTCAACACGAAGGAGTAGAACCTCAACTCCAGGTTCCCTCCTGATGTCCGAGCTCCTTACCATATCTCTAAGACTGAGCCTGGCCCCCCTACAGAGGATGGGCAACTCCTCTGGTTGTATAGAAGTCTATGCTTCATGTGTTAAAGCTGCATTCTCTCTCCTGACCACCAGGGGGCGACTCCTCTGGTTGTATAGAAGTCTATGCTTCATGTGTTAAAGCTGCATTCTCTCTCCTGACCACCAGGGGGCGACTCCTCTGGTTGTATAGAAGTCTATGCTTCATGTGTTAAAGCTGCATTCTCTCTCCTGACCACCAGGGGGTGACTCCTCTGGTTGTATAGAAGTCCATGCTTCATGTGTTAAAGCTGCATTTTCTCTCCTGACCACCAGGGGGCGACTCCTCTGGTTGTATATAAGTCTATGCTTCATGTGTTAAAGCTGCATTCTCTCTCCTGACCACCAGGGGGCGACTCTGGTTGTATAGAAGTCTATGTAAATTATTACAAATTTATATTATATTATTAATAATGATGGTAATTTAGAGTCAAACAGAACATAAAGCAGGGTATGGTTTAGGGCGGGGCTACACAGTGATTGACAGGGGATGTCGAGTGTGAAGCTCTCACCTCTCAGTTTGAGCTGCAGCTCCTGGAGGAGTTCCTGCTGCTGAGGCAGGAGGGTGGCAGGGGGTCCCGGAGGCCCCTGGGGTCCTGGAGGTCCTGGAGGTCCTGGAAGGCCATGCTGTAGAGACACGTGGAATACAGAAGAATTAGAGCTCAATAATCATTATGATAATTGATTGTCTTTCAGTTGACTCATATCTGGATGAAATCACATCTGGAGATACATTCAGTTCAATTTTGTTTGTCCCCCCCAAAATCATAATTAATTAATTATTACATTCGTGAATTTGGTAAATTCCTCAATAGTGTACCAAGCATTGACATCTATTGTTCATCTGGTCACATGACATCTAGTGTTCATCTGGTCACATGACATCTAGTGTTCATCTGGTCACATGACATCTAGTGTTCATCTGGTCACATGACATCTATTGTTCATCTGGTCACATGACATCTATTGTTCATCTGGTCACATGACATCTATTCATCTGTCCATCCGGGGAGAGGGATCCTCCTCTGTTGCTCTCCTGAAGGTTTCTTCACTTTTTTCCCTGTCAAAGGTTATTTTTGGGGAGTTTTTCCTGATCCGATGTGAGGTCAAAGGTCAGGGATGTCCTATGTGTACAGATTGTCTCCAAAAAATAATTTTGTCCTGGCCGGTGAACAGGAGAATGATGAATGTAATCAGGTTTACAATGTAAAGCCCCACCACGTGGTTATTCATAGGGGCTATTTGTTTATTGAACTACCAGAAAACATGCTGCACTGTGATCTATATGGTAGATTCACCCGTGTGACGCATGTGGTGGTGCACATTTAAACCTGCTTCTAACAGGACTGGGTGGGTCGGAGCAGAGTGACCTGCTGTATGTTTGTTCTCCGACCTTGGAGGGTTTCCTGGGCCCTTTGGTTCTCCGGTTGTCCCCCTTGTTGGAGTTCCTTCTGAAGATGAGCCAGGAGCTGAGCGGAGACACTCTGGACAGATTGGAGGACAGCGGTTCCTGGAGGACACGAGGTTCATAAGCTTCAGTTCAGTTCGACTACGAAGGAAGATTAAGATCTACGAATGAAGATTAAGATCTACGAATGAAGATTAAGATCTACGAAGGAAGATTAAGATCTACGAATGAAGATTAAGATCTACGAATGAAGATTAAGATCTACGAAGGAAGATTAAGATCTACGAAGGAAGATTAAGACTACAAATGAAGATTAAGACTACGAATGAAGATTAAGACTACGAAGGAAGATTAAGACTACAAATGAAGATTAAGACTACAAATGAAGATTAAGACTACGAATGAAGATTAAGACTACGAATGAAGATTAAGATCTACGAAGGAAGATTAAGATCTACGAAGGAAGATTAAGATCTACGAAGGAAGATTAAGATCTACGAAGGAAGATTAAGATCTACGAATGAAGATTAAGATCTACGAAGGAAGATTAAGATCTACGAAGGAAGATTAAGACTACAAATGAAGATTAAGACTACAAATGAAGATTAAGACTATAAATGAAGATTAAGATCTACGAAGGAAGATTAAGATCTACGAATGAAGATTAAGATCTACGAAGGAAGATTAAGACTACAAATGAAGATTAAGACTACAAATGAAGATTAAGACTACGAATGAAGATTAAGACTACGAAGGAAGATTAAGACTACAAATGAAGATTAAGACTACAAATGAAGATTAAGACTACGAATGAAGATTAAGACTACGAAGGAAGATTAAGATCTACGAAGGAAGATTAAGATCTACGAATGAAGATTAAGACTACGAATGAAGATTAAGATCTACGAAGGAAGATTAAGATCTACGAAGGAAGATTAAGATCTACGAATGAAGATTAAGACTACGAATGAAGATTAAGACTACGAAGGAAGATTAAGACTACAAATGAAGATTAAGACTACAAATGAAGATTAAGACTACAAATGAAGATTAAGACTACGAATGAAGATTAAGACTACGAAGGAAGATTAAGACTACAAATGAAGATTAAGACTACAAATGAAGATTAAGACTACAAATGAAGATTAAGCCTACGAATGAAGATTAAGACTACGAAGGAAGATTAAGACTACAAATGAAGATTAAGACTACAAATGAAGATTAAGACTACGAATGAAGATTAAGACTACGAAGGAAGATTAAGACTACAAATGAAGATTAAGACTACGAATGAAGATTAAGACTACGAATGAAGATTAAGACTACAAATGAAGATTAAGACTACAAATGAAGATTAAGACTACAAATGAAGATTAAGATCTACGAAGGAAGATTAAGATCTACGAATGAAGATTAAGATCTACGAAGGAAGATTAAGATCTACGAATGAAGATTAAGATCTACGAAGGAAGATTAAGACTACAAATGAAGATTAAGACTACGAAGGAAGATTAAGATCTACGAAGGAAGATTAAGACTACAAATGAAGAATAAGACTACGAAGGAAGATTAAGATCTACGAATGAAGATTAAGACTACGAATGAAGATTAAGACTACAAATGAAGATTAAGACTACGAATGAAGATTAAGACTACGAATGAAGATTAAGACTACGAAGGAAGATTAAGACTACGAATGAAGATTAAGATCTACGAAGGAAGATTAAGATCTACGAAGGAAGATTAAGACTACAAATGAAGAATAAGACTACGAAGGAAGATTAAGATCTACGAAAGAAGATTAAGATCTACGAAGGAAGATTAAGACTACAAATGAAGAATAAGACTACGAAGGAAGATTAAGATCTATGAAGGAAGATTAAGATCTACGAAGGAAGATTACGATCTACGAATGAAGATTTAGACTACGAATGAAGATTAAGACTACGAAGGAAGATTAAGACTACGAATGAAGATTAAGATCTACGAATGAAGATTAAGACTACAAATGAAGATTAAGACTACGAAGGAAGATTAAGACTACAAATGAAGATTAAGATCTACGAATGAAGATTAAGACTACAAATGAAGATTAAGACTACGAATGAAGATTAAGACTACGAATGAAGATTAAGACTACAAATGAAGATTAAGACTACGAAGGAAGATTAAGACTACAAATGAAGATTAAGACTACAAATGAAGATTAAGACTACGAAGGAAGATTAAGACTACAAATGAAGATTAAGATCTACGAATGAAGATTAAGACTACAAATGAAGATTAAAACTACGAATGAAGATTAAGACTACAAATGAAGATTAAGACTACAAATGAAGATTAAGACTACGAATGAAGATTAAGATCTACGAATGAAGATTAAGACTACAAATGAAGATTAAGACTACGAATGAAGATTAAGACTACGAAGGAAGATTAAGATCTACGAATGAAGATTAAGACTACGAATGAAGATTAAGACTACAAATGAAGATTAAGACTACGAATGAAGATTGAGATCTACGAATGAAGATTAAGACTAAAAATGAAGATTAAGACTATAAATGAAGATTAAGACTACGAATGAAGATTAAGACTACGAATGAAGATTAAGACTACGAAGGAAGATTAAGACTACGAATGAAGATTAAGACTACGAATGAAGATTAAGATCTACGAATGAAGATTAAGACTACGAATGAAGATTAAGACTACAAATGAAGATTAAGACTACGAATGAAGATTAAGACTACAAATGAAGATTAAGATCTACGAAGGAAGATTAAGACTAAAAATGAAGATTAAGACTATAAATGAAGATTAAGACTACGAATGAAGATTAAGACTACGAATGAAGATTAAGATCTACGAATGAAGATTAAGACTACAAATGAAGATTAAGACTACGAATGAAGATTAAGACTACAAATGAAGATTAAGACTACGAATGAAGATTAAGACTACAAATGAAGATTAAGACTACGAATGAAGATTAAGACTACGAATGAAGATTAAGACTACGAATGAAGATTAAGACTACGAATGAAGATTAAGACTACGAATGAAGATTAAGATCTACGAATGAAGATTAAGACTACAAATGAAGATTAAGACTACAAATGAAGATTAAGACTACGAATGAAGATTAAGACTACGAATGAAGATTAAGACTACAAATGAAGATTAAGACTACGAAGGAAGATTAAGACTACAAATGAAGATTAAGACTACTAAATGAAGATTAAGACTACGAATGAAGATTAAGACTACGAATGAAGATTAAGATCTACGAATGAAGATTAAGACTACGAATGAAGATTAAGACTACAAATGAAGATTAAGACTACGAATGAAGATTAAGACTACAAATGAAGATTAAGACTACGAATGAAGATTAAGACTACAAATGAAGATTAAGATCTACGAATGAAGATTAAGACTACAAATGAAGATTAAGACTACGAATGAAGATTAAGACTACGAATGAAGATTAAGACTACAAATGAAGATTAAGACTACGAATGAAGATTAAGACTACGAATGAAGATTAAGACTACGAATGAAGATTAAGACTACGAATGAAGATTAAGACTACAAATGAAGATTAAGATCTACGAATGAAGATTAAGACTACAAATGAAGATTAAGACTACGAATGAAGATTAAGACTACGAAATGAAGATTAAGACTACAAATGAAGATTAAGACTACGAATGAAGATTAAGATCTACGAATGAAGATTAAGACTACAAATGAAGATTAAGACTACGAATGAAGATTAAGACTACGAATGAAGATTAAGACTACGAATGAAGATTAAGACTACGAATGAAGATTAAGACTACAAATGAAGATTAAGACTACAAATGAAGATTGAAGATCTACGAATGAAGATTAAGACTACAAATGAAGATTAAGACTACGAAATGAAGATTAAGACTACGAATGAAGATTAAGACTACGAAATGAAGATTAAGACTACGAAGGAAGATTAAGACTACGAATGAAGATTAAGACTACAAATGAAGATTAAGATCTACGAATGAAGATTAAGACTACAATGAAGATTAAGACTACGAAATGAAGATTAAGACTACGAATGAAGATTAAGACTACAAATGAAGATTAAGATCTACGAAGGAAGATTAAGACTAAAAATGAAGATTAAGACTACAAATGAAGATTAAGACTACGAATGAAGATTAAGACTACGAATGAAGATTAAGATCTACGAATGAAGATTAAGACTACAAATGAAGATTAAGACTACGAATGAAGATTAAGACTACGAAGGAAGATTAAGACTACGAATGAAGATTAAGATCTACGAATGAAGATTAAGATCTACGAATGAAGATTAAGACTACAAATGAAGATTAAGACTACAAATGAAGATTAAGACTACGAATGAAGATTAAGACTACGAAGGAAGATTAAGACTACAAATGAAGATTAAGACTACGAATGAAGATTAAGACTACGAATGAAGATTAAGATCTACGAATGAAGATTAAGATCTACGAATGAAGATTAAGACTACAAATGAAGATTAAGACTACGAATGAAGATTAAGACTACAAATGAAGATTAAGACTACGAAGGAAGATTAAGACTACAAATGAAGATTAAGACTACAAATGAAGATTAAGACTACAAATGAAGATTAAGATCTACGAAGGAAGATTAAGACTAAAAATGAAGATTAAGACTATAAATGAAGATTAAGACTACGAATGAAGATTAAGACTACGAATGAAGATTAAGACTACGAAGGAAGATTAAGACTATGAATGAAGATTAAGACTACGAAGGAAGATTAAGATCTACGAATGAAGATTAAGACTACAAATGAAGATTAAGACTACAAATGAAGATTAAGATCTACGAAGGAAGATTAAGACTAAAAATGAAGATTAAGACTATAAATGAAGATTAAGACTACGAATGAAGATTAAGACTACGAAGGAAGATTAAGACTACGAATGAAGATTAAGACTACGAAGGAAGATTAAGATCTACGAATGAAGATTAAGACTACAAATGAAGATTAAGACTACAAATGACGATTAAGACTACAAATGAAGATTAAGATCTACGAATGAAGATTAAGACTACGAATGAAGATTAAGATCTACGAATGAAGATTAAGACTACAAATGAAGATTAAGACTACGAATGAAGATTAAGACTACGAATGAAGATTAAGACTACAAATGAAGATTAAGACTACGAAGGAAGATTAAGACTACAAATGAAGATTAAGACTACGAATGAAGATTAAGACTACAAATGAAGATTAAGACTACGAAAGAAGATTAAGACTACGAATGAAGATTGAAAACTACGAATGAAGATTAAGACTACAAATGAAGATTAAGACTACGAATGAAGATTAAGATCTACGAATGAAGATTAAGACTACAAATGAAGATTAAGACTACAAATGAAGATTAAGACTACGAATGAAGATTAAGACTACAAATGAAGATTAAGACTACGAATGAAGATTAAGACTACGAATGAAGATTAAGACTACGAAGGAAGATTAAGACTACGAATGAAGATTAAGACTACGAAGGAAGATTAAGATCTACGAATGAAGATTAAGACTACAAATGAAGATTAAGACTACAAATGAAGATTAAGACTACGAATGAAGATTAAGACTACAAATGAAGATTAAGATCTACGAAGGAAGATTAAGACTAAAAATGAAGATTAAGACTATAAATGAAGATTAAGACTACGAATGAAGATTAAGACTACGAATGAAGATTAAGATCTACGAATGAAGATTAAGACTACAAATGAAGATTAAGACTACAAATGAAGATTAAGACTACGAAGGAAGATTAAGACTACGAATGAAGATTAAGACTACGAAGGAAGATTAAGATCTACGAATGAAGATTAAGACTACAAATGAAGATTAAGACTACAAATGAAGATTAAGATCTACGAAGGAAGATTAAGACTAAAAATGAAGATTAAGACTATAAATGAAGATTAAGACTACGAAGGAAGATTAAGACTATGAATGAAGATTAAGACTACGAAGGAAGATTAAGATCTACGAATGAAGATTAAGACTACAAATGAAGATTAAGACTACAAATGAAGATTAAGATCTACGAAGGAAGATTAAGACTAAAAATGAAGATTAAGACTATAAATGAAGATTAAGACTACGAAGGAAGATTAAGACTATGAATGAAGATTAAGACTACGAAGGAAGATTAAGATCTACGAATGAAGATTAAGACTACAAATGAAGATTAAGACTACGAATGAAGATTAAGACTACAAATGAAGATTAAGATCTACGAAGGAAGATTAAGACTAAAAATGAAGATTAAGACTATAAATGAAGATTAAGACTACGAATGAAGATTAAGACTACGAAGGAAGATTAAGACTACGAATGAAGATTAAGACTACGAAGGAAGATTAAGATCTACGAATGAAGATTAAGACTACAAATGAAGATTAAGACTACAAATGAAGATTAAGACTACAAATGAAGATTAAGATCTACGAATGAAGATTAAGACTACGAATGAAGATTAAGATCTACGAATGAAGATTAAGATCTACGAATGAAGATTAAGACTACAAATGAAGATTAAGACTACGAAGGAAGATTAAGACTACAAATGAAGATTAAGACTACGAATGAAGATTAAGACTACAAATGAAGATTAAGACTACGAAAGAAGATTAAGACTACGAATGAAGATTGAAAACTACGAATGAAGATTAAGACTACAAATGAAGATTAAGACTACGAATGAAGATTAAGATCTACGAATGAAGATTAAGACTACAAATGAAGATTAAGACTACGAATGAAGATTAAGACTACAAATGAAGATTAAGATCTACGAATGAAGATTAAGACTACAAATGAAGATTAAGACTACAAATGAAGATTAAGACTACGAATGAAGATTAAGACTACAAATGAAGATTAAGACTACGAATGAAGATTAAGATCTACGAATGAAGATTAAGATCTACGAATGAAGATTAAGACTACAAATAATGATTAAGAACTACGAATGAAGATTAAGACTACGAATGAAGATTAAGACTACGAATGAAGATTAAGACTACAAATCACGATGACTTATTATGTTATTGATCGTTCTAATCAGAAATTATTCATCAAAGCTGATTTTCATTATTCGTATACAATACGTAGTATAACATATTATCTTTAGTCCTTTACTTTTAATCACTGAGAAACAAGAAGCGTTTGTCTCTTTTGTCCATTGATGGTTCAGGTTTGACTGCTGGTGGATTCAAGTTACCCAGTTAGGTTTAGTTAAGTAAACTACTAGTTAGGTTTAAACAACTAAACTACTAGTTAGGTTTAGACAACTAAACTACTAGTTAGGTTTAGACAACTAAACTACTATTTAGGTTTAGACAACTAAACTACTAGTTAGGTTTAGACAACTAAACTACTAGTTAGGTTTAGACAACTAAACTACTAGTTAGGTTTGAACAACTAAACTACTAGTTAGGTTTAAACTACTAGTTAGGTTTGAACATCTGCACATGCTCAGTAGGGACCAGGTGGACATCTGCACATGCTCAGTAGGGACCAGGTGGTCATCTGCACATGCTCAGTAGGGACCAGGTGGACATCTGCACATGCTCAGTAGGGACCAGGTGGACATCTGCACATGCTCAGTAGGGACCAGGTGGTCATCTGCACATGCTCAGTAGGGACCAGGTGGACATCTGCACATGCTCAGTAGGGACCAGGTGGACATCTGCACATGCTCAGTAGGGACCAGGTGGACATCTGCACATGCTTCTCACAGGTAGACTTGTGCTTCTCACCAGAATCTCGGCGCTAACAGCCTCGTCCTCTTCTAGGA
>NW_022974923.1:0-45200 GCF_009769545.1 Cyclopterus lumpus | reverse complement strand
CTACACATGGAATGCCAATCACTCTTCGACAGTTTAATGTTCAGTTCTACTTCCCATTTCAGTTTTACATATAGTGTGTTTTTTCCATTTCGTTTTTGTAATCTCCTGTACAGTTTGGAGACCAACTTTGAGGGGGTTTGCTTGTATGCACCAGTCAACACTTCCATCACTTCATTACCTACTGCTGATATTTCTTTTTTATTTTCTGTATCATAGAAATGTCTTAGCTGTAAATCTGAACAGGTCTCCATTTCCTAATTAAATTGTCTTCTAAGTTTTTCAAAGGATTTAAAGGTTTTTCCCTCTATGAGTGTACATACAGCCGTTATTCCTTTTTTCTCTCCAGCGTACAAAAGTATTATCTGTCTGTCCCGGTCTAAACCTTGTGGTCTAAGAGGGCTAAATCAGAAGGTTACTGTCTCCTTCCAAATTTTTAGTGAATTTTCAGTATATTCTTTTCCACCTAGAGTATATAGATCATTTTCAAGTTTTGTGACCCTATCATACGTATACCAAATAGTACATGAGTTTGTTGCCCGACAAAACAAAATCTGAACAAAAACAGTGACTATGAAAAACAAAAGTAAACAGACCTCCAAACGTAAAGGAGGCTCTTGCTCCTCCTCAACTGTGACCCCATTGGTGGGTCGAGGGTACTGCCTCTCGTTAGGAGAGGGCCCAGCATTGAGGATGGCTGGTGAGTCAAAAAGCAGTAACTCTACCATCCCGTGAGTCCTGTGAACACACTCTAAAAGGGCCCAAACAGCTAGACATTTATTATGATGTTCATATATGAAGAATATTTAAATATAAGTACCTCAAAATATTTACAAAAGGCTCCCAATGCACTTAAAGAATATGCAACTAAACTGAATACTACTTACCGTCTGTTTCTACTTCAGAAGAAAACATTTTAGGTCCTCATTTACCTCACAGATAAAATATTTCTGGGAAACAAAATCAAACTATTAGAATTGCAATTGAAAAGCTCCACTTTGAACAAACATTAAATACATTTTAATACATTGTGCTGATAATGCCTTTCTTTCACTCTTCACTTGAAGTCCACTTCCAATGCAGGCATTTTCTGTGCAAAAATATTAGTTTGACTATTAATAGTAAATAGTTTTACTCCGGAAAGAAAGTTTTGAGTAGGCTTAATTATTCTACTACTGCTAAAAGCATCATTCCCAGTTAGAGAAGGGGTTGAAAGTAACGCAACGCTGTGTTTGTCTGCGGCCCCACATCACTAAATTCGACCCTAAAGAAAACACAGCCAGGTTGCTATTACTTGCTGTCAGAAAGTTTGGTTAAATACACTAAGCGGGGGGAAATGACATAACTGCAGTTATAAAGTATGGCATGGTAACATTATAAGCGTCACAAGTCGGTATTAAATCATACCTCGGCAAATAAAGTCTTCCCTCAGTGGAAGAAGCTTGCAGCTTACTCACAGAAACACTGGTGAAACATACACAGGTTTGATTCTGACTCCAGGGGAATCAGAGGATAGACAATCATCTGGGTTCACACCAATATGAACTCTTCCTATAGAGCTGACTGAACAAATGCAATGGTTTTAATTGGCTTGGAAAAATTTAGCAATAGTTCTGAGCACAAAATGGTCCATGCAGTTGCTCGAACATATAGGGCACTTTATATTACAGTATATAAGAAAGAAAGGTGCCCGTCTGAAAATCAATAATGAGAAGTTTGAAGAGAGTACATTCTTCTCACTTGCAGATTATCACGGCATATTATTATTTTATTGATACATTATTTATATATTCAGGCAAAAAGATCATCAACAATACATTGGTAAACCACTCAACAACTCATAACATGGACAGTGGGGAGGCCCAATTAGTTCAGATAGCAACTGCATACTTACTTAATCGTGCATCTTTCCAGAAATGTATTTAGCCTATTGTCACTTATCATATCTTATATTTGTTATTTTGCTGTTCCACAAATAATCATTGCAACATCAAAATGTCCTTTTAATGACCTTTTCATTGCCTTTCTGTTTGCTTGAGCAACCGCATTGGTCCCAGTTCCTGTCAGCTCCTGCATGGACACACATTGACACAATAATAAAATACAAAGGGGCCCATTTAGATTTTGTTTATGTTGTCAAGTAAGTAAGGTCTATATTACAGTGACGTTCAAGTGGAAGGCAGCTGTTAGTAATGTTGTTGTTACACCTGTGTGTTTGCTGCAATGTCCAAATGTTAAAAAGGTCTGTCACCTGACACCTACCTGGCTGATTTGATTCACTGCAGTAAAATCTTTTTCGATCTGCATTTTTTGTTTAGTGGCTCTTTCTACGTTCTAAGTGGTTTTAAGTTCTGTGCTTTGCTCCCGGATGTTATTCTTTTTTAAAGAGCTTTTTTCTTTCATTTGTCTTTTATACCTGTACCACAAAAAAAGTGTCTTGACAACCACAAACACAATGCCGACTTCTCTGATTCCAGTTATCCAGTCGGTCAGTAAGGCAAACAGTTGTTGAGACATTTATGAGGAAGAGATGACCCCTCTGTGGAAACTGGATTTGTATCGGAACACACACACACACACAGTACTTTTGACTTTGTATGAAAGACAGCTGTAGATTTCTCAGAAAGCAACAGTGGTCTTGGTTCCACTGTTAACACAAAGCAGTGGAGGAAGGGAGGGGCATTTAAAAACAGGAAGTCAATCAGTGAGTAAAAAGTAGCAAACAACTATAGCTGCAGGGTGCCATTTGAAGGGCTTCATTAAAATATGTTTTCATTGTGCATTTCTGAAGAATAGTGCCTATAGCGTGTTAAACGTTCTGAGGCTAAATTATTTCCCAGCAGTCTTTGCAAGTCATATCTATGACTATGACAAGAGTAATTCAACTTTTGATTCTATGCTCAAAAGTTACCGTGACATTACTAACTTGGATGACAATCGCTGAAAAATAAAAAAGGTGAGCTCGATAGAGAGGTACTTTATTTATCCTCGGGGGAGGTTTGAATGTCACAGCAGCAGTACAGGAATGAACCACATGGTACACAGAATAATGCAAAACAGAATGTCAAACACTAGTTCTCACATAAAAGTAACAAAGTATTTTCTTTTAAACACGTGCAATCATACATCAATCATCAAATCTGCAAACGGCTTTAGTGCAAAAAAAAACTTGCAGAAAGGTTGCCAAGTTGCCAAATATTATACATTTACAGTTGTACACCATATTTTTGTGTCAGAACTTCAGAACTGTATCGCAATTAAGTTTTTACACGGCTAAAGCTCTTGCAGAACAATTCACAACAGGCTGTAAGATAAAATACTTTACAGACATAAAGTACATGATAGGAAGTTGAAAGACTCTAAAAAGTGACACCTTGGGTACTGGAGCTGCAACGATTATTTCCTCAATCAATAAGTTGATTAACAGAAAGGTAAACCGCAACCATACTCCATTAATTGTTGAAGTATTTTTTTAAGCATAACCTACCTGGTTTCAGCCTCTCAAATGTGAATATCTATTTGTTTTCTTAGTAAACAAAGTAAATAATATGTTTGGGGAAAGACTGTCGGGCAGACAACCTATGATTGGCCCTTTTTACTAGTTTCTGTTTTCAGTAAACCAAACTATTAATCAATGAATCCAATAAATAATTGGTCGACTGATAAAACAAATGAGAATCAGTTGCAGAACCGTTAGGTACAATAATCATATATGAAATGTGGCTTTGGTACACTTGGTGATTTCCTTTAATAGATTATTCATTTTGCATCTAGACCAGCAAGCATGCATGTCTCATCACAGTTTTCACTAATGTATTGTCCGATTATTCAATAGTGAATGATGAAGTATGTTTTTTTAATAAAAAGTGCATTGACTAAAAGGGATCTCTTGTAAAGTTACCAAACTGTTTTGTCATTCTTGTTATTTAGCACCCTCTACTGGTCGAGACACAGTAATATAAGTGCTGTGCTTTTGTAAAGACTGTAAAGGCTCAGTAGAAATTAGTATTTGTATGTGTTTTGGGCTTTTTAGTATGAATTGTGACATACATATTAGTTGGCGCATCTGTAGCAAAAGCCTATAATATTTATAGTGTACTGAATTCTAGTGGTGGAACAATGTTCATTTACTCAAGTATTGTACTGAAATAAAGTTATGAGGTACTTTACGTGATTATTTCCATATTGTGCTACTTTATACACCACCAGACTTTGGAAACAAATGTACTTTTTGCACCGCTAAATTTATTTGTTAATAGTTACTTTGCAGCTTCAGATTTTCATTACAATGATGTATGAAATAAGTGATTATGGATTTAGAGCTGAGTACTTCTTCCACTACTGGCAGATTTAAACTGTGTTAAGATGATAACTATTTGGCAACATGCTCCACATCGTGTGTTTCTTTTATACTATTTGCATATTTATTTTTCTTAAAATCAGCACTGATGTGCATTGTCAGGTATTTTTTTAAGGTGCACTTAAAAATCGAACTGAACTGAACACAACATACCATGTGCAACACTTGTTTACTTCTTCGCCTCCATGGCTGGCGGCCAGTGGCCAGCAGTAAGGGGGGCTTGGAGCACAAGATTGGGCAGTACAGGCCCTTTACCCAGAAGCCTCTTTGACATGTCTTTGTAATTAATCACATTAATTCTGTACCTGTGTAATTTAAGTGGTATTTAGTCCTGGTATTGTGCATGCTCGCTCACTGGAACGACTGTGACACACTAAAAAGAACGGGACCATAATTCATTGTATTAAACCTATTAAACCAGTGTTTACCCCGATATGACATGTCAAAATGGCAGCTGTGAAGAGGGCCTATTGGTACTGATAGCAGAGACCATTCTCAAAGTGTTTGCCTGCGCGATGGGATGGCAGTCTGGTGAGGCAGGACCAGCAGAACAGCTGTCCGCACTGAGAGCACGTCATCATGTTACATCCTCCGTTCTTCTACAACACACAACACAACAACATAATGCATTACGTAAGGCCGGTGGCCGGAAACAGTCCGCACATTATTATAATCTTTCTGTGTGTGTTTGTGTGCAAATTAGTGCAGATCGGTGAATACCTGTATCTTCCAAAAGCAGTGAGGACAGTTCTTGCTATTGAAGGCCATCCAGTCCTCACTCAGACACTCCTCCACAGTGGCCCGCATTGTACTGCGGCCGTACCTGTTCTCCAGGAGGCGCTGCCTCTGCTTGCTGCCACTGGCATAGTCGTCCCACAGAGCACTCAGCCCCTCTGAGGCACAATCAGAGCACCGCTTCAGATGCACATCTGCATCCACACCAACCAGTGGTCGAATGTAACGAGGCACACTCAAGTACTGAACTTATTTACACATTTGAGATACTTTACTTTAGACTTTTTAAAAATGAACTACAATAATTGACAGCTTTAGTCACTACTTACAAATGATGAAGTCTGCATTCAACACATACAAGGAGTTTTGTTACAATTTTTAAAAACACAAAAATACAGCCAAGCGTGCACTCGTATGCTTGTACCTTGTGACTGTGGCAGGTCCACATTGGCTTGCTGTGCTTCCCATATTTTCGTTTTCCTCTTTCCCAAACAGTTATCTGTTCCATGGTAGGTCTTCTTGCAAGCGACACAGAAGGCAAAGCTGCACACAGAGCACTGTGCTGCAGCACTGGATTTCTCCACAATAACGGCCGAACCACAAACACGCCGAGGACAGTACACCACATCTACGAGGAGGGTAGGAAAGAAGAGACATGAGCACAGATACCTCCACGAACTCAACCCAGTCTACCTCCATTAACCCAATATCAAATTTATTTTGTTTATATTTATAAGGGTGTGTCAAAAAAAAAAAAGCACAAATAAATCACATGCTTTATATAATATATACTTTTTAATGTTTTTATGCACTGAAAATAAATATCAAATTCTTTGACTTCTTGAGGGAAATTGCTATATTCTTAACTCTGGTCATTCTGATGTATCAGGGTTTTGAATAGATCCTCAGTTGAACAGGAATATAGGGTAAACATACCAGCCATGTGGTCGAGAGTAGATTGTAGCAGGAGACGGTCATAGCGGCTGAACAGCTCCTCCCCTACCAGACACTTCACCTACCACACATGGCAGACATGTGTTGAATGACGTGTTTATTGGTGTACACTTTCTCTGCATATAGGCATAAGTAACAACACAAATGCATGTGAGAAAAGCCAAAGGTGTGGCTGCAGAAATTTAGAAAACAGAAATCAACATCTACATCTCCAGTGGTGGAAAGTAACTCTGTACATCGGTACAGTTTTTGGGGTACTTTCTGTCTTATGATACTTCATACTTTTATTTGAATACATTTTACCGTAAAATATTGTATTGTCTACTCCACTGCATGTATTATTATAGTGAACTTGTTGCTTATAGATTTAAAAATAATTACACAAACATCATCTTACAAAATACTATGCATTGTTTAGATGAAAATGTCCAACACAGTGTATAAAAAAGTAGCTAAAATGTGCGTCAGCAGCATTAAAACAATACTTACATGTCAAACCATCAATAATAATATAACTTCATTTTGCACAATGAGTATTTTTACTTTTAAGTAAGACCTCTGTAAGGCTTTTTACTTGTAATGGATTTAAAAAACTTTAGTATTGCTACTTTCACAGGGAAAGTGTGTAGCATTTAGGAATGGAGTATAATAGTCTTCACATATTCTACAGACCGTAGTCACCGCCATGTTTCTACGGCAACCCAGAACGGACAAACCAAACAATGACTTTAAAGTGAGCCTCCCACATTTTTACATTACCTGAAGGCCACGGTAGTGTATCTGATATGCTTGTGGAGTATTCAGTTGGATGCAATCTGCAACTGCAATGCTAGATCCCACCAAACCCTGCACACTGTCCCTTTAAGTTAAGGATCAAAGTACTTTCAGCACAGTAGTCAAACACTCATTTTGCATCCTGAAGTCACAAAAAAAGCCCCAATAAGAGATTCAGAAAGGAGCTGTATTTGGCAGGGAGAAGAGACTGTACCTGTGAAGGTGTCGGGGTGGCAGAGCAGTCCGCCTCAGGACAGCTGACGGCCTTGATGTTGCCCTCTGTTATCTGGAGTGTGCAGAACTTGGTGAGACAGACCTTGCAGAAGATGTGGCCACACTCGGGCAACTGGACACAGTCTGAACCGAGCAAGCCCACGAAACACACACCACAGTCAAACACCGTGGCGGAAAATGCTTTCTGTGTCTGAGCCGCATTATAGATCAGGAGCTGGGACAGGAGAGCTTGTGACGGAGTCAGCGAGAGGCCAGCGCGTGTTTGGCCTTCATTCTGAGGGGATTCTCTTGGGTGGATTGGCAGGAAAGCAGCTCCTTGTTTACTTGGACCCAGTGGGTCTGAGGACCCAGGAGGAAGTAACAATGGGGCTGACACATCTCCATCATTTAGGACATCTTCCTGAACACTTTGATCTGACGAAGCAGATGGAAGACGCTTTGATTTGCCTGCCACTGTGGACAGATCATTCTTAAACTCTGAGGCGTGAAGGGTTCGCTCAGCCTCCCTCAAGTCTGTATTTCTCCAGTCTGAGGTTGAAGGATCTTGGCCATCAGCAAGAATCCCTGTCGGATGCTCAACTTCCAAAGACGGTGCGGAGAGGTCTGCTTTCCAAAGATCTACGGCATTACAATCTTGGCGATATGTGGGTCCTGACTGTTGATTATTCTTTGGTTCTGAGAGTGCAGCATTTAATGAGTCCAGGCTATCATACTGGGTGCTGTGTTCGTCAGAGGGGAGCTCCAACAGAGCATGGATGTCCAGGAACCTGAGGGCATCCTCTTTAAGAAACTGTACCCAGGAGAAGAGCACCACAGCGCCTCCTGTGGCCTGGTAGAGATCGATGAGCTGAGCACCCAGCGCAGAGAGCTGTGGGAGGTGAGGGCAAAAATACTGATGTAATCTTTATTGACCCTCTGCAATAATCTCTCTCTCTCTCTCTCTCTCTCTCTCTCTCTCTCTCTCTCTCTCTCTCTCTCTCTCTCTCTCTCTCTCTCTCTCTCTCTCTCTCTCTCTCTCTCTCTCTCTCTCTCTCTCTCTCTCTCTCTCTCTCTCTCTCTCTCTCTCTCTCTCTCTCTCTCTCTGTGTGTGACCCAGGCAGGTTGTAAACCAACAAATACCGTTTTAATTGAACCACATTGCTTGGCTTCTATTGATTACCTGCATGTGTGTGAGCCAGCTGCAGGTGAGGGAGAATGAGGGAGCGGAGGAGGATGGGTAGTCATCAGGTAGTTCAAAGGTGAGGAGCAAAGGTGGAAGGAATGATATATCATACTGCCTCAGCGTTTCACCTGAGGAAAAATAACTATTTCATTCTCGATTGTTACTGTTTTACTTTCTTGGACACTTGTGAAATATTTTCGAAACTTCTTATTGGATACATTTTTTTGTAATCGTACTTTTTTTTGTAATAATAATTCGCATGCCAAGCAAATTGGGGAACTGGTTTTGTGCAGTTGTCATATCAATAACAAGACCATATTGACCTTCGTTCAGAGTCACGGTGAAGTCCGCAGGCAGCTCTACGGATATTCGGAATTCTCCGGCAGATTTCGATCCATCCCGGACGAACTCCTCGGAATCAAAGATACTATTGAGTGCGAGCAGTTCGTCTTCCTGCTCCTCTATGTCCGCATTCATATCCTGTCACAACACGCTCCACTTTCCACTCGCAATGTCAGAGAAGCTGCTTGTTTAAAAAAGAAATATATATATATATATATATATATTCCAGTTTCGGTGCTTGACTACTAAAATAATAACAGATTGCCTTTAATCGAGCGTTCCAAAAGACATGTTTAATCCTCGGAGTTCAGTGACAGCTGCTCTCCGCCCTGTTGACTCATCGCGGTGTGATGCAAGGCGCAGGATCCTGCAGCAACCTCCCCTGATGTGAAGCTTTAGGTAATTTACGGTAATCAAGATATACACACCTTCATTTCCACAAGTCTTCATGATAATATGACGTTCAAACTGTTTGATTTGTGCATTTAATACATTTTACAGATATCCAAGAACTGTATTGACATTGGTGTACAAAGTACAGGATAGATTAGAGGAATATTCCAAGTACATTCCAAGTAATAACATTGTATACTATTTTTTACTTTATTACAGAGGACACTATTGTACCTTTTACTCCACTATATGTATTTGACAGATTGTACTTATTAGTTACTTTTCTGATTCAGATTTTAGTAAAACAAAAACTAAGATAACCCTTTAAAGCACAATACATTTATTATTACCATTTCCCCTCTAAAATGCTCAGACGGTTTCATTTAAATATCAGACTGAGGTATAACGAGTTAAAACTCACTCTACCTTGACCAGCTAAGAAAGTAAAATGTTACTTGCATATTGTTGTATCAGCACACAAACACACAATTTAATTACCAGCAGATGATTAATTTCATAAATATGTATACCCAGACATTCAATGTTTTTGTGGCTTTAGCACAAATAGGGACATCAATTGTTACGCTATATTGTAATACTACAACAGATTGAGAACTCAAAGGTATAAATATACCAAAGAGAAATGATTATGGCACAAAATATTGTCATTACCATTCAGCCAAATATATACATTTACGACTTAAAGAATCAGATAAAGAAATGATGTACTGTTAGGTTGTGAGAGTTGTACTTCCGCTGTAATTAAGTATGTGAAATAAATGTTTGTATCGATCAGTTGCAGCTGTAGTTTTCGTTCAGGTTGACTTGGCTCTCCAAGACCTCCTCTGCCACGCCCATGGGCTTGAGAGGTCTGTGGGATTTCAACTTGACACTCAAGGGCCTGTGGTCTGTTTGGGATTTCCACCTGACAGTCAAGGGCCCGGGGCCTCTTGTTGATTGAAACGCAACACTCTTCTGGAGTCCATCAGCGGATGCTAGATGAAGAGAGACAAAGTGTTTACATGCGTTGTTCATCCAAAAGATACAACCAAATGAGTATTTCCCAGATATTGTACATCATCACCACTTTAGCTTACATACATCACATATTCAAAACACTATGACAAAAGTTACACATTGTCATTTCATTAAAAGCTTATTTAGTGATATTTCAGGCTTGAGCTTCGGTAGGGTTTGGGGGCTGGTGTTGTCGGGTTTGTTGGGTTCTAACTGTTGGATGGAGAGACTGATTCCCACCTGTCACCCGGATACAGTCTCCCTTGTGTCTTTCATCCCAAGCTTTCAGTTGGCAGGTCTTTGAACAGTAGAAGACCTTGCGGCAGCGGCTACATGCAGTCAGCTTCACGGACACCGAGCGACCGCATTGATAGCAGAACTTAATCACTGGTTTCCTGAGAAAAGATTGACACAGTTGGAAACAGGCTCCTGTTAGATTTGTGTTTCCTTGTTTTGCTTCTGGAATTTCAGATAAAACAATCTTACAAATTAGATAAAGTACAACAATAAAAAGGGACAAAAAGAACATGAATGCGTGTGTATATGTACCTCTGCTTTTCTGTTATGGGTGACAGACTTTCACAGCTGGGAAGGAGCATGTTTGAAGAAATGGCATCTGCCCCTGTGTACACACACCTCTCTGTGTTACTGGTCCGCTACTTAAATACAGCACACATACATACGCTTCAAATACATTTTTGCCTTAAAAAACAACAAACATACTATAGCTACTAACTATTCAACGTAAGGCGTTGCTCTCTCAATAAATGTTCTTTTTCTCTCTGGCCAGCAATCTGTCTCAGCAGATCTCCCATCAAGCTCAGCAGCTCGCGCCGTGCTGTGTATGTTTCCCTCTCTCGCATGTTCAGAACGTGGAAGGGAGTTTTGGCAATATGCGTGTCCTATAGAGTAACATATAACACACAGACAGGTGTTCAGAAATAAGAAAAATAAGCAATCAAAGCAAAGTACACAAAGCTTTCTTGTACGAATGCAAGTATGTACCATATAATTTGAGTTTAAAATGATTCAACTCCTTCTGTGTCTACAGGGACAAAATATTAAAAACGCATGTCAAAATAATACCGCCCAGAACAACTCCTCCACTAACAATGGCTGCAAAAAGAACCAAAAGTTGAATCAACAACTCCCTGACACAGTTTAATGTTTCCAAAAGTATGATTGACTGCATAAGTGCATCCAGTGTTTCTACAGGTACCTGGTTAAAGGAGTAGTGTGCATAGTCGACTGCAGTTCCCACAACATCCCCCACCATAACCGGCATCAAGATGTCAGCACCAGCCTTAGCTAACGTGTCCAACTAAATCAAAGACAACCACAAATACACACGATTCAACCCTATACTTTCAAATGACTCAATACAGAGATAACTTAATAAACTTCTGCTTTAACTATTTTGACAATATTGATGGATACAAATCATTTCAAGTCATGTTTTTTTAAGTCAAACTAAGTTAAATAAATCAGAAATGTGTAATGTGCAGTTTCACATTCTGAGTGAAAAATCATCTTTGCACACCTTTATGGAGACAAAAACAAGTGAACATGAGGAAAAAAAACATTGTCAACATAGTCAATTTATTATGCAGCTTTATTTAGGAAATGTATAAATGCCTGTTGTTCTAAATCAATTGACTGCATGCTTCTCTCCACAGTTTGCCTATCTGTGAAACATTCCCATCTACATATATGTGTCTGTGTATATGTGTGTATGTGTGTACCAGCTTAGCTCTGTTACCACCTAAGTGGTGGTTGATGTTGGCAAGGGCACAGAGGGCGCTGCCCACCCCGCGGCCCAGGGGGATGTTGGGATCTGCGCCTCCGTTCAACAGCTCCTCCACTGCCTGGGAAGGGAAAAGGAGCAGGTTCAGGACAAAGTGAGGTTTGGTCGGCTTGTATGTGTGAGTCTGTGTTTGTGTGTGGTCTACCAGGTTGTTGCCACTTGCTATAGCCAGGGACAGAGGTGAGTGCCCACTCCACAGGAGGTCTGTGCTGGCTCTGTGGGAGAGCAGGAGGGCTACCACCTTGCTGGCATTCTTCATAAAAAATAGACATGAGTTATTTAAAATGGTACATAATATTATTATTATTATTGTGAGCAAACCTCATGAATTATGGGATTTTCTGCCTTGCAATAATTGATATCCTGTCATTGTTAAAGCTATTAAAACTCATGCTTAACCAGATTATTACTTTGCATTGTTCACTAAACATTGTAAGTCATGCCATTCAAATAATATAATATAATATAATATACTCAAAAAAACTATGAATTTGTGTCTGGAACATGTATTATTTGACCTTCTCAGGGACTGGGTAAATATACTCAACATGATTGGTTATCATGTCTGCAACATGCTACAGATTTACAGAGTCAATAGTATCATGTTTCATCAGTGATGGTGCATATAGGTGTGAGCGTGTGCTCATAGTCACTGTCTCTCTGGCAGGCCATGTGCAGCGCGGTCCGGCCTCCTTTGAGCTGTGGGTTCTTACTGGTGCTGACCGATTCCTGGGCCTTCATGACGAACTGTAAGAATAAAAGATCTAAGACTTTCTGAAACCCTTTTCTTCCCAGTTCCACCCTCACCTTAAATATGACTACTAAGGTTTCAGGCTTAAAGGAGAGAAACACGCGGACCGTATCTCGTTCACAGATGTCATTCTGGTCGCATGCTTGTGCGTCTGGGTCGGTGACAGCGTGGAGCAATAACTCTGTGATCCTGGGACCCGCTGGACCTGGCAGTGCTGCAGCTACATGCAGGGGATGAAGGCCTTTTCTCTGCAAAAAGGATGAGAGGATGAGGGGGAATTGTGCTCTGCATCTGAATGGATGCTCATTTGTTTTCTCTGTGGCTAAACAAATGATAAGTTAAGTCGATAAGTTAAAACGATAAGTTAAAACCTCAGGAGGAAGGGGAATGTCAGTGCGAGCTCCACACAGTAGCAGCCTCCTGACGGCCTCAGTGTCAGCCGCCATAATGGCTAAAAAGAGTACAGGCATGGGGACCCTGGATGCGTTGGGGTCAGCTCCTCGTTCCAGCAATAGTTTCAAGGTGGTCCAATGGACACGGTGTCTGCTCAGACAGTCACATCACAAACAAAATCAGGCTAGTCAGGACAGAACAAACGGCACTAGAAAAGAGAGTACGGAGGGAAACAGAACTTACTCGATTTTCATGGCAGCCATTTTGCGTACGGTCTCCTGTGTTTCTGAGCGCTGAGGGAATCCTGTGCGACTCAGCGCCTCTGCCGAGTGCTGCATCAGTTCTTCTGTGACCTGGATGTTATAGCTGCTGACGGAGCAGGCAGACTCAAAGGTCGATTTTGGGGTCAGTTCTTTGTCTTTGCCCCGCTGCAGACAGAGTTGAGTAGAAAACAGTGAGTTGAAAACCCTTTTTCAAACTACAAACTAATGATAGTATGGGATCTCTGTGCCTTATACCTGAACTCGTCCTGCTGCGTCAGCACAACATTTCTTCCACTGTACGCCACCCAGTGCAATGTGACCATCCAACACCTGAATGAGGCGCTCCACACCTCTCTCTCCTTTCTCCTTTACATCCTCCTCATGATTATTCCGCACTCTCTCCTCTGCCTCCTCCCTCACCTCGATATTCTCTTTTCGTGACCCTGTGTCTCTTCTACCACCAGACACAACTTCCTCTCCCATATTAAATTCTCTTTCCATCTCTTTCACCTGACTTTCTACATTTTCCCATGTTTGATCACATCTGCTCTCTATCTCACTTTCCTCCCCTTTGCTCTCATTCTCATTCACCGCTCTGCTCCCCTCTTCTTTCTCTCCTACCTTTCCCTCCCTTGCTGTCTCCTTGTAGCCTCTTTCCTCCTCTTCTCTCACGTTCTCGTTTTCCTCCTCCTCCTCCTGTGGGTCTCTGGCATCTGCAGGGGTCTCAGGTTCATTGTTGCCAGCCCAACGCTCAGCGATGAGCTCACTGTCATTAAACACTTTACTGCTGTGATGTGAGATGTGCTCCGTTTGTTTTTCTGCTGTCCTGAAAAATACCAAAATAAATAGGAAACTTAAACGAATACATCTGCTTGTTTTAGAGACATAACTGTTCTAGGGAGTGACTATGAATATGACATTTTCAAGACCATTATCAGTGACTTCGCTTTTCTCAATTCCTACTCATCAGATGTGACTCTGGTTAGTGTAGTTACTTAGGGTTGTGTATCGGTGAGGTGCGTTCTTTAACCTGGGTGTGTCTGTGGTGAAGTCCACTTGGCTGATCTGGGGACTGATCCCACATGCAGATGGGGACCTGAAACCCTGTGACAAATTACAGTGCAAGTGGTTTAATTGAATTTGTCTGTACAAAACACAGTTTCATACATGTGAACTACAAATCGAGAAGTTACGAGGAAACATTCGGTAAAATCTTACTTGAGTTGTGGAGGGTGTCTCAGCCAAGGTGGTGTGCAGAGACTGAAAAGGGTAGTAGAGGACATGACACACAACCAGGGCAGACATGCCTTCACAATTCAACTTGTCAACATCGGCACCCATATCCAACAAAAGTTGGATAACATCATTATGGCAGTTTACCTAACAGGTACAAAAAAGAGAATGAAACAGTCAAAGAGGCAAAACATAAGAAAAACTTGTATTTCTTTATTTATCTATCTATTTTGTTTGATTGTAAAACCTGGATTGGATAACAATCCAACAGCAAATGAGTGAAAAAACAAATCAAGAAACTATAGTAGAAGTAAGTGTTACTGTGGCAGCGATCAGTGCACTGTGTCCCTGTGAATCGGTGACATCAGAGTGGACCAAACCGGTCTGGAGGATCTGTGACACTGTCTGCAGTTCCCCTCTGCAGGCGTGCTGGATCAACAACTCTGAACTGACTTCCAAAGGCCCTTTAGGCCCAAAACTGTCCCTGTTCAGAGCGAGAACAGCTGCCACGTCCCAGCCCACAATTCCAGCCTGTAGTCTAGGAGACCAACACGCAAATTATATGCGCACAAATATTATTTCATCTTATTTACAAAACTGTACACACTTTTAGATGATAATGTAAAGTATGCCTTTTTCACTCCTTACTGCTTGACAACTAAATGTGTTTTTGGGACAATATTCAAACAATACTGTTTTGATGAACGTCTGACCTGTGTTTGTGCATGTGAGCCAGCATGTAGGACTGTAAGGGCAGGGCGGCGAGTGGGTCTCGCTTATAGCCTTGATATGAATAAGCATCTGGCTCCCACAGCTCGCCATCGAAGTGCTGATCAAGCTCTTTCCTTCGGCCAGGGGGCAGCGGCAAGTGATCACCATCTGTTGAGTAACTCTCCATACCGGGGGGGAGGATAAAATCATCTGACAGCAGATCTCTGTCCGTATCCACCTGAGGAGGATGGGGAATTAATCGATCTGTTTTGGGTAAAGTCTCAACACACATATCCATAGATGTTCATTATAGCTGCACTTTACCTCAGAGTATGCTCTGGCTTCTGGCTGAAGAACACTAGTGAGAGGCTGCTAAGAAGAGGAGAGGAGCAGAGAGGTCAATTAAAAATCTTCAGCAAATTCATACATGAACGTGTACATTTTGCATGAAGAAAGTCTCCATGATTTAGGTTTTACTTCCTGTTTTGCTTATCCAGCATGGTGGGCTTGGAAATAAATTAGATACATAATCAACATGTACAATGATGATATGTCTGGTACAGTTGGTTTGGGGCAATCCAATCAGGAGAGAAGTTTTACATTTTCTTTGCTGGGTCAAACATTGTTGAAGCTGGGGTCTCAACATTGTTTTAAACAAAATATATGTATGAAAATGAAGAGGTTTTAGGCTTGCATACATATTCATCTGTGAGTGAGAAAGTGGTCAAAGTACCTGAGTCATGGACATTATGATGACAGCTGGGTCCATGTAGGCAGCATATTCAGGAAAGTTCTTCAGGCTAAAGCCCTCTTCTAGAGAGGTACAGAGCCTTAGCAGGCGCTCTCCATGCCACAGACCCACATCCTCACGCCCATCTGGATGACCAACCACACCTGGCCCGAACCTCTGGTCAGTGTGGTACAAACCCTGAGAAGAGGGGAGATGTTGATTGCCATTTACTGATATTTGAAAAACTAAAAACAAAAAGGAAACTATCCAAATGCCATATAAGGACTGCATTTTTTCATCTACGTAACATTTCAAAAATCAGGCACATCTTGTCTCAAAAAGATGCAGAAAAGCTGGTTCATGCGTTTGTTACTTCCAGACTAGATTACTGCAACTCCTTATTACCAGGCTGCTCTAATAAGTCTCTTAAGTCCCTCCAGTTGATCCAGAATGCTGCAGCTCGTGTACTCACAAAAACTAAGAAAAGAGAAAAACTATTAGCTGCTCTGGACTGGCTCCCTGTAAAATCAAGAATCACATTTAAAATTCTTCTCCTCACCTACAAAGCCTTGATTGGTGATGCACCATCATATCCAAAAAGTTAGGATGGGAGCCAGAGCCTTCAGTTATCAAGCTCCTCTTTTATGGAACCAGTTTCCACTTTCAGTCCGGGAGGCAGACACAGTCACCTCATTTAAGAATAGACTTAATACTTTCCTGTTTAAGAGTGCTTATAGTTAGGGCTGAATCAGGTTTGCCCTGGTCGAGCCCCTAGATATGCTCCCTAGATATGCTGCTATAGGCTTATAGGCTGCTGGGGGATGTTTTAGGATACACTGAGCATCTATCTCATCTTCTCTCTCTCCTTATGGATGAATTTACATCTCTCCATTGCACCTTATTAACTCTGCTTCCTCCCCGGAGTCGTTGTGACTTCACATCTTATAGGGTCCATTGGACCTGGAGGTGTCTGATGCCTGGTGAGCCGGCCTCCCGTGTTGGCCCTGCTGATGCGCCTCCTCTCTACCTCCTTCTGTTTCATGGATTGGAGTTCCATTCATACATTGTCATATTCATGTAATGTGTTTATGTAACTTTGTAAATGCTGTTCATTCTGTACACATGACATCTATTGCTTCTGTCCATCCGGGGAGAGGGATCCTCCTCTGTTGCTCTCCTGAAGGTTTCTTCCCTTTTTTCCCTGTCAAAGGTTATTTTTGGGGAGTTTTTCCTGATTCTATGTGAGGTCCTGGGACAGGGATGTCGTATGTGCACAGATTGTAAAACCTTGCGGTGTCTGATGCCGTGAGCCGGCCTCCCGCATTGGCCCTGCTGATCGCCCCGCCCCCCCTCCTCTCTACCTTCTGCTGTTTCATGGATTGGAAGTCCATTCATACATTGTCATATTCATGTAATGTGTTTATGTAACTCTGTAATGCTGTTCATTCTGTACACATGACATCTATTGCATCAGTCCATCCGGGGAGAGGGATCCTTGTCTGTTGCTCTCCTGAAGGTTTCTTCCCTTTTTTCCATGTGAAAGGTTATTTTTGGGGAGTTTTTCCTGATCTGATGTGAGGCCCTGGGACAGGAATGTTGTATGTGTACAGATTGTAAAGCCCTCTGAGGCAAATTTGTAATTTGTGATATTGGGCTATACAAAATAAACTGAATTGAAAAAAATCCTCGTTTTATCCATTTAACCTGAAAGGTGGCTCCGTCAGGCAACAGTTGTTGTCCATATCCTTCCTTTCTGTTGAGATAGAACTTGCCAGTGAACTTGTGTCCTGTGGGCCAGCAGTAGAGTCCAGCCTGTAGTCTTTGTAGAAAGAGCCCTCATAGAACTACACAAAGGAGCAGACAGGGACATAAAGCAGTGGCTTCAGGAAAATCCGACAGGAGACAGAAAAAAATGTCATGCACTTTACCTCTCCATTGCTCCAGGTATACCTCCCTTTGCCGTGTTTGTATCCGTTCACAAATCCTCCCTCGTATGTGGATCCATCCGGCCACTCCTGAACAGCGAGCCCTGGGGCTCCTCTGTGGCCGTCGCTACGTCTCCCTGTCCCCCGCTCCGCACCTCCTCGAGCCGGTGCTGCCGCGACACCGTTGCAGGTCGACAGCATTTGAACCGGAAGATAGCTCACCTGAATCCACCGGAGCGAAACAACAGTTACTGTAACGTGACGGGTTTTAAGAAAGGTCTTTGTGAGGAAACTTTAGCCGTCAGAAAGTCGCATTTCAATTTGGACTTTTGTGTAAGCACCTGTTGTCACGTCAACAGTAGAATCCTTTGAGGGAGGGAGCTCTCACGCATGCGCAAACGAAAGACGAAAGCGTAAAAAAGTTAAAAACAAACTGCCTTCTAGTCTCAGTAATACTATTTTTGGTCTCCATTACAAATCTTAAACCATCCCCTGCCCACCAGTTAAAGCAACAAATGGACTATTTAAGGACTGTTTGTTTACCTTTTTATTCTAGGCTCCTCAATTTACTAATTAAAGAGTTTTTTCCCAACTAACACACTTTTTTACATTACAGATTTTAGAAACATATCAAAAATACACGAATTAAGAGATTGTTGTTATTGAACTAATATAATAATAATTCAAATAACACACAAGAAGTCACTGTTCAGGAAGTCACAAAAACAGTTGTTGTGGAATTAGTTTAGTACTAGTTTATAGACCAAATGTTCTTATCTTTTTATTTATTTAACTATGTTATTTTTGGAATTAAGGACAAAAGATTGTCCATATTGTAGTTGTTGGATGTCATATTTATTTAGACATTTATATAAATACATGTATGTGAAGATAGTTGTCATTTCTCTCTATATATATTTACAGATGCTAAATAAATAACCGTATACATTATTATTATTATTATTATTATTATTGTAACCGAGCGTTCTGGGTTTGTGTGAGGCTCACTTATAACCGGTTAATACCGCAGTCGATGAGAGCTCCTGCAGCGCCTGGCTCTAAAATCGACGGCCACCTCGCTCTCGTGAGAGTATCGTTGACCACGTGTGCATGACGTCAGAGCAAGTCGGACACAAATCTAACCTCTCCGTCCTCATTCAGCCAATCAGAACTGCACTGTCACTCTGGACACAAGGTCGCCCAGCAAACTGGGATACCTCTCTGAGGAGTACATCCGAGACGGCAAGCTGTCCTTCAGCCTGGATGTTTACAGCTTCGGAATGGTGATTGTAACAAGATCATAAAAGCTTCGCTGAACTTTCCTCATGCCGTGTGTTCATCGGGTCGATTACAAGTTTAAGTACAACATTCAACATTTTACGGGTACATTTTTTCAGGTTATCCGAAAAAATGCACTTGGAGTATAAAAAGTAAAAGTACACACTACGCAGAATGGTCCCCTGTTATATCATTATGTACATACAACTCCACTAGATTACTATCACAGATACAGTATATGTAAACAGCTTGAGGTGTAACTCGTTTGAACAACTTTAGTAGTATTATATTATCATTTTGTTAACCATAGTGGAGTAAAAAGTAAAAGCGTCAACCTCCGGTTCTGACGAGCAACGGCAATGTTTAAGTGTCTTACAACTGCATTCTCTCTACTGACCTTTAGGGGGCGACTCTGGTTGTATAGAAGTCTATGCTTCATGTGTTAAAGCTGCATTCTCTCTACTGACCACCAGGGGGCAACTCCTCTGGTTGTATATAAGTCTGTGCTTCATGTGTTAAAGCTGCATTCTCTCTACTGACCATCAGGGGGCGACTCCTCTGGTTGTATAGAAGTCTATGCTTCATGTGTTAAAGCTGCATTCTCTCTCCTGACCACCAGGGGGCGACTCCTCTGGTTTTATAGAAGTCTATGCTTCATGTGTTAAAGCTCCATTTTCTCTACTGGCCACCAGGGGGTGACTCCTCTGGTTGTATAGAAGTGAGGTAGGGTGGTCACTTACGCTCACTGGTTGCAAAAAAACAAGATGGCCGAACTCAAGGCTTCAAAACTGCAGTCCACAAACCAAAGAGTGACATCACGTCCACTTCTTATCTACAGTCTACAGACATTTACGTATTAGCAATATTATTTAGGAGAAATACAAAGTAAATGTTACTGTCATGAAGGACAGTAACATGGAAACATGATGTATTGCCATTGATTACATTTTGCTTGCTCCCAGGTTATAATTGAAACATTAACGGGACGGAAGGTCAGAGAGGAGGTACCGAAACAAACAGCCCTGGTGAGTCTGCAATGAAGCCGGGTTCTGTTTTTTTATGAAGGTGAACGGTGCCTTTATCTCGAGGCTACATAATCCATTGTGAGGTCATATATGATCAGAGTAAGTGTCAACTGTCTGTCTGCTCTGTCAGAGAGACCTGCTTGTAACTGAGGTGGAGGACAGCGGCGGCGTGGACTCCTGTATGCAGTTCTTGGATGAGGCAAACAGCCCTGGTGAGTCTGCAATGAAGCCGGGTGGGTCTGCAATGAAGCCGACCTTCTGCGCCTGGCCTTGGACTGTGCAGCTAGCCGCCTCCGCAGCAAACCGAGCATGGAGAACGTGAGCAATACCACTTCATTCTTATCCTTTAGGCACCGCAGAATATCCTCAGCTCAAAGGTCCACATGCAGAGTTTTATCGCCGGTGGTTTTCTTTCATGCTGCTGGAGTCATTTTTGTTTAAGGGGTTCTATGAGGTTTATTTTAGGCATGTATGCAATTATGCAATACGCCGTCATATTTAGGTGCCATGGATGAGATAAATATAAAAAATCTCAACTGTCTTCAGGTTCTTCCAGCACTAAGCAAGCTGCTTCCTCCACCTAGCTGCCCCCTCGCCGACCAACCCCGCAGCCTGGAGGACAGAGACCCTTCTGATGCCGAGCCGAGCCCAACGCCCTCCATCCCTGTGGAGCTCGATGAGCAGTGCAGCCCCCCCGCTTCTCTGACGGACAAGGGTCCCTGTGAATGCAGCCAGTCGGAGGTGACCTATCTGAGTGACGTCGGGGGGGCGGTGGACCTGTACAGCAGCTGTCCCGTGCAGTGCAGCTGCCCTGCTGAGACCAGCAGTCTGGCCTGCGAGGACTGCAGAGCCAACGGCTTCACCAGCGAGCTCACAGTCGGCCCTCAGAGTGAGTGTTCCAGGTTCAGCGTGTGTGCGTGTGTGTGTGTTGGGGGGGGAGGGGGGAGGGGGGGGGGGGGGCTTACAGATAAATAAAACGTGTACAGCCAGTCAGGTTAAGGCAATATTGAGAGGTATTAGCTAGGAATATAATTATAGTAAAAAACGTAGTACAAGGCTAGAACTATCTCTAAAGTTATAGAGAATTTGAGTGTTGTTTATATTTATTTGTATAGAGAGAGAATACAAATTAAACTGTAGACATTATAGATGTCGTGTATCAAGTATTTTGCCCTCGGTAAACCAAAAATACACAAATCAAATGCAATGTAAAGGATATGCATATTCAGTAAGTACAAATGTTGCTTCACCAGCTTTAGCAACATCGATGAAAACAATCCCCTATATCTTCTTTTTTTAGCCCACTAAAAGTCATCCCGTCATGTGTTTCATGTGTTTCAGCTGAATCCTTGGTGGTGGAAAATGCAGCCAAGCAGAGACTGAGGAGCAGACTGAGTCTTTACGACAGAGGGCTGATTCACACGCAGGAACTCATCTCTGAGATCAGCCTGCAGTAGAGAGCAGGCCTTCTGTTACCAGTGCTGACAACGGCTCATTGTGTGTCCAGGATTATATTGTTTCATAAAGCTACGGGGATCAAAGCTCATATCGATAAAACATTTTTATGGAGTTCAATATTTAATAACAAAATAAACACAGAACTTTTTCGAAAGATGCTGAATATCGCTTTTTCCTGAAAGAAAAAAAAAAAGATTATGATTGTGAACAAAAAATGCTTGAAAATGTTGTTTTGTTCATCTCCGAGGAAGATATCTGACGGTTGGTTTGGGCTCAGAAGGCTCGTGGGTCGGTAGTAAAATGAGGTCGGTCCCACGCGCTCGCGCTATGTCGTCGGTGATGAAGCCAGTTGGTGGGAGAAGAAAAGGTGAAGAAATGCCTGAGTTTGACAGTTAGCACCCAATAACCCACAACGTTTATGATGTTTACACAGGTTGAAATGTTGAAAGTGATTGAAGTGTCTTTTGGTCTACTGGGAGCTCAGCTGGTTGTGCAGCCTGACAGCAGCAGGAAGGAAGGACTTGTGGTTACAAGAGGATGATAGCTTAGCCATCATCCTCTCCCACCACCTCCACCGTATCCAGCGATACCCCAGCACACTGCTGGCCTTCTTTACCAGTTTGTTCAGTCTCTTCCTGTCAGCTGTTGAGATGCTGCTGCTTCAGCAGACCACTCCATAGAAGATGGCTGATGCTACCACAGAGTCAAAGAAGTGCTCCCTGCACTTTTGAAGACCTCAGTCTCCTCAGCAGAAAGAGTCTGCTGCGTCCCTTTTTATAGAGTGCATGTGTGTGGTCAGACCAGTCCAGTTTATTGTTGTGAACACCCAGGTACTTATAATATTTGACAATCTCAAAGCATTCACTGGATGTTCATTGGTTCCTGGAGGAAGTCCACCACCAGCTCTAGTTGATCTGGTAGCGGTTCCGCTGGCTCCATCCTATGAAGTGGTTCAATTCTCTGTATTCCCTGTTGTCATCGGTAGAGAACTTTTGTGTTTGAAGTCCCAGGTTTATATGGTAAAGAAGTGTGGTCAATGTTTGTTGTAATTCAGCAAACTTTTATCATAAACTTTAGAAAACGTAATATTTGCACAATATGAGTATATTCTTGCCATGATCACTATATTATTTGTATATCCTAATTATAATTGTAACATTTTTGAGAGCTAAATGACATGGTATGCCCCTAATTACAATATTGAAGTCATGATACTAATAAAAGAAAACACGTTTAAAATATCAGCTTCACCAGCAAAACTCAGTGGGAGATAAGAGACTAAAGCCTTAGAAAACTCTCCATAATGGAGGGCCCAGTGCAGAAGTTAATTCTGTTGTTAGAGGCTTCTTAAGCTCATAACTGGAAAGGGACATTGTTGATACTAATGTGAAAAATATTCATAGGTCATGTAATGGAATATGAAAAATAATTTGATGTTTTGGCTTTGGAAACTGTTTGTCAATCAATTCGGTTGTTTTTTGTTGCATATTTTGACAGCCTTGAGCAAGACTTGTTTTGTTTCCTGTTTTGAGAAAAGATGCTTTTATTTTGAAGGCGGCTCGTGGAGTGAAAAAGGAAGTTGTATTGTGCGCGGATTTAATGTAACTGTTATGGCAAATGTGTCCGATTTAAAGACAAAACAAAGACGGTAAAGGTTTTTATTTTTATTTTTACTTTATCTAAGACCGTGTTTTGTAGGAGGTTTTGAAATGAACTTGTGGTGGACACCTGAGCAGGTCACATGACAGAAGGCAGTGCGTGTATTCCTCACGAAGTTGTGTTTGATTGGCAGTTAACCTGAAGATTCCGAGGTTGCCATGGTAAAGTGTCAAGGTGCATGTGGTTCTATGAAGCGTTCTTCTGTTCTCAGAATCGTCCAACGTCCACTGGATCAGTCAGAAAAGTATTTATTTCTCCCTTCACTCGACGACATCTCGGATGAAAACCTTCAAACGGCGAGTTTTTCTCCGTGGACCCTCAACTTGTGACCACCAGTCAAACCGACTACTTGTTCCAAGAAAAGGTGAGGTTTTTACACTTTCTACAGTGGGTTCAATGTATTTTACCAGAGACTTTCTGAACCTCCAAAATACACGATTGTTATGCTAACGTTGCTAATATTTTTAATTATTAGTGTATATTAATCCACTAGGACTGACTTTTTGACTGTCGTGACCCAGTTTAAACATGTTTATCTCAACCAAAGCTGCTTTCTGGTCGGTTTTATAGAACCGACCGTCTGGCATTAGTAAATACTGAGAACTACTAATAAAACATGACGTTTGTTTTTATTAAATTTGACATCTAGGTGATACAGATCATAAGCGAAGCACGCATGACAATATATGTAATCCTTATTATTTAAACATTTTCATAATTCACCCAATATCAACAATCTTGTGATGTTTTTCATATTTGAGGAGGCTATTTTACACATTCAAAAGTGTGTCACTTTTATGTCACTGTGTCTCAAACATTAACACGATGAGCAGCAGAATGAAACGACCGCAAAAATATATTCTTTCATTAAAAAAAGCGCCGATATGAGTACGGTCATCTCGTGTGGGCAACTGCTGCGCATGCTCAGTCTAGAAAGACTGCATGCTTTAGTGTTAGCTAGCTGTACTGGAGACATTCTTTACTGGCAATAAAACACGTACAAAACGAATAATTAACTTAATGAAAACATGGCGAATATAATATAAGACCATTTATATCCAAACAAATAAAGCCAGCTCAACTTTTATATACTTTCCCAATTAGTTAACACTATTGTAGTGGCCATTTGTCCAACAAATCAAAAACAAACATAAATCAAATTGCCACTGACGCACCATGGGTTTGTGGTTTACGCAGCCAAAAGAAAGCATTGTCCATTCAGGATTCCGTTTTTCTTATAATTTATTTAACTAAACAAAACAAGCAAACAAACAAAAGAACAAAGGAACTCCTGACGCTGCCTCTCCTGCGCTGGTAAAAAACCATAGGCCTACCCAGGTGCATGCTGGTCCTGTACCTGCCTACTCCTACATATAACCACAGGTGCCCACAGTGTTACCCAATTAACGAACCAATGAACAACCAAAAGACTAAATATATCTAGACAACAACAATAAAGAATTAAACTAAACTAAAAACTATCACAAGAAAAAACCTATTCTAATATATCAAAACATCTAACCTAAATAAGCAAACAACCTGAATGATTAAACAATACTACTTGTCAATAAAACAACTAAATACTAATATCAATTAAATAGCTCCAACATTCCGGCCCCTAATTGTGCATACAATCACAATTACATACTATTCTCAAACGGAGCTATTCCGGCAACATACAATTCAATGGCAAACTAGGAAATATTAGGGACTATTCTATGTGCCATGCATTTAACCTTAAGTGAATCTTCTTGATGAACCTACAAAAAGAAAAATGAGAGAAAATAGAGGTAGAGAATGATAGAGGTAGAGAAAGCATTAGTCCATGATGCTAAACTGCTGCTTCCAATAGCAGACAGAGCTTTGTCACCGGCCTCTCTAGAATGCTTGTTCTTGTTTGAAGCCGCACAGAGCGCACCAGACCCTTTGCATCTGGTCTTACATCCAACACTTTTCCCATCATCCAAGATCCTCTTGGAGCTGTAGAGTCCGCAACAAGAACTATGTCTCCAATAGTGAGGCTTCTTCTTGGCCTTGTCCATTTTTGTCTCTCTTGCATCATCGGTAGGTACTCAGAGATCCATCTCTTCCAAAACAGTTCAGCCATGTACTGTATTTGCCTCCATCTTTTCCTGATGTATAGATCATCTTTATCAAACAGTCCTGGTGGTATGATTGGTTTGCCCTTTAACATTAGAATGTGGTTTGGTGTGAGCGCTTCAAGGTCATCTGCTAAAATCGCATCAAGATCCACCTCCAGTTTAGGCCACGCCTCCTTTGACTTGAATAGAAATTCCGGTCCTTTTATCCATCTCCTGCTTTTCAGGAAATCCTCAGCTCTTAATCCTCTTGATGCTTCATCTGCTGGATTCTCCTTAGAACCCACATATCTCCACTGATCCACATCGGCCGTTTCTCTGATAAAAGCGGTTCTGTTTGCCACAAAAGTGTGGAATCGCCTGGTTTCACTGGAGATATATTTAAGAACAGTTGTACTGTCAGTCCAAAAAACTGACTTCTCAAGTTTAAATTGTAACTCCTTCCGAAGCATTTTATCAACTCGAACAGCAAGAACTGCGGCTGTGAGTTCCAGTCGAGGAATTGTAGTCTGCTTTAGTGGAGCCACTCTGGCCTTTCCTAAGAGAAATGCAACATGTACTTTACAGTCTTTTTCCAATCTCACATAGGACACAGTTCCATATCCAACCTGACTGGCATCAGAAAAGTGGTGAAGTTGGGCTGTAGCAGGGTCTCTAAAGTCTCTGGGCTTAATACAGCGGTCCACTTTGAACTCAGACATCCTTCGAAGGTCCTCAAGCCAATTAGACCATTGCTCAGAGAAGGAGTGGGGCATAGCGTCATCCCATCCCAAGTTTCTCTTACAAAGCTCCTGCAACAAAAGCTTGGCTGGCATACTAAATGGGGATAGAAATCCTAAAGGGTCATAAAGTGAGCTGACCACTGACAAGATGCCTCTTCTGGTCTGTGGCTGTTGTCGTAATGAGGTCCTGAACTTGAATGTGTCAGTTTCAATGCTCCACTGTAGTCCTAGTGCTTGCTCCATTGGAAGTTGGTCTGTATCCAGATCCAGTTCCACCATTTCTTTTGGTCGTTTGTCTTCTGCGATTGACCGCAGTACTCTGCGGCTGTTGCTGATCCATCCTGAAAGATTGAACCCTCCTTTATGACAAAGAGCATTCAAGTCCTTGATCATTTGTAGTGCTTCTTCCTCTGAAGCCATGGATTTCAGGCAGTCATCAACATAGAAACTATTTTTGACTGTATTTATCACTTCCGCAGGGAAATTTTTGACATTATCATCTGCAGTTCTCCTCAAAGCATAATTTGCACAACTTGGTGAGGATACAGCTCCAAACAGATGTACTTTCATCCGATACTCCAGTGAAGACTGTGCAGTGTCACCATCAGGCCACCAGAGAAAGCGAAGAAAGTTGATGTGCTCCTCTGAGACATGCACTTGATGAAACATGGCTTGGATGTCAGCCATTACTGCAACAGGCTCTTGCCTAAATCGGATGAGAACTCCAATAAGAGTGTTAGTAAGATCAGGGCCCTGCAAGAGCTGGCAGTTCAGTGATATCCCTTCATAAGTTGCTCCACAATCAAAAACAACCCTCAGTTTGCCTTTCCTGGGATGATAGACTCCATGATGAGGGATATACCACACCTTTCCATCACTTTGTTCTAGTTGATCAGCAGGTACCATCTCAGCATATCCTTGAGTTATCATGTTGTTTAGAAATGTGGTGTATTCATCCTTAAATGGGCCATTCTTATCCATTTTTCTTTTCAGGCTCCGTAGGCGCTGTTCTGCAACACAGCGATTGTTAGGCAAGACAGAATTTTCCTGTCTGAAAGGTAAATCAATACAGTAATGGTCTCCTGTTAATACTGTTGTGGTGCTCATAACATTCATGAACTTGATATCTTCTCTGGACATTTCAATCTGCTCCTCTGATGATCCCTCATTAAAGTCATGGTTATACTGTTTAACCAGCATTTCTTGCAGATGTTCCACAGAGATTCGATTGGCTGTTACAGCAGGGCAGCCACTCTTACTTGTACTGCTTCTGCCACGCAGTGGACCATTAATGACCCAACCAACTCTGGTTCTCACTGCATAGGGTCCCTCATCCTGGCTGTTTATCAGCTCCCAAGGCTCCATCACTTTTGAAGCATCAGTTCCAATTAGTAGCTCAACATCTGCATCAATGTCATGGAGCTTAACATCCTTGAGATAGGACCATTGATCAAGATCCTCCTGTCGTGGGACATTCAGTGTAGAAACAGGCATGGTCTTTTGAGTTAAAACATCAGGTAACTCAATGAAATCATTTGCACTCATGCCAGACACCTCAAGACCTGACAGAATATGTGCATTTACAACCTTCTTTTGACCCATTGTTCTCAATAGAATACTCGTTCTTTTACCCCTCAAGTTCAATTTTCTTGCCAAGTTCTCGGTACAGAATGTGCCTGAACTTCCTGGATCCAAAAAGGCATATGTCTGCACCGTTTTGTTGCCCCTCTGGCTCTTGACTTTGACTGCAACAATAGAAAAGATGGAATTATCTTCATAACCAGCCCCAATATGGCCACAGGTCTGAGACATTGCAGTTGAAACACTTGGAGGGCTCACAGACTGTTGGGGTTGATGTAAGGCTGTTCCTTTATCCTGCCGTTCTATATGAAGGACTCCTGGGTGCTTCTGGTGACACAAAGATTCATGTATTTCATTTGCGTCTTGGTAACACGTGATGAACTTAGTAAGCTCAGCAGTCACTGAATTGACATTTTCATTTGATGCCATCAACGCACGTATGTTTCCCAAACACCTTTTGGCTTGTTTACATTTTGTACTCCTCTTTTGCTGGCACATTTCCGTGTAGAAGCCCAAGCCCTTAGAAGTTAATTGAATGTTCCTTTTTGCTGACAGCGATTCAACATCACTCGCCTCAACGTCAGACATGTTGAACGCTTCTTCTAAACTGCTTGTTGCACAGCAATCAAAATCCGCAATCGGACATAAATATGGTTCAAGGGCAGCAAACAGAGTGCTCACTGGCCGATCCGATCCGTTTCATCACACAAAGACACACACTGAAGTCGGGCTTTTAATCAAAGCCGATGACGGTGGTGCGCAGGTATTGCGCAATGATCCTATGCAGCGATTCACCGCTGTCACTCAAACTTCACGAAACATGGATGTAAACAGCGACTTTTAAACTCCACTCGTTTGGCCGTTGTCCTCTACAGCAGTCGTATCACGTACCAGTTTCTTGTGAGAAGGTTGAGCTCTTAGTTAATCCGGGCCAATGCAGTTTCCCCGTCGATGATCCAAAGTTATGAATAAAATAATCCGTTCTGCCCGTCTTTCCGAAATCCAATACGACCCGACCCGTCCATTGGTGCGGGATCCGTCTCTGAGTTCAAAAGGCAAGGTTTTTTACTTTATGTAGTGGCCATTTGTCCAACAAATCAAAAACAAACATAAATCAAATTGCCACTGACGCACCATGGGTTTGTGGTTTACGCAGCCAAAAGAAAGCATTGTCCATTCAGGATTCCGTTTTTCTTATAATTTATTTAACTAAACAAAACAAGCAAACAAACAAAAGAACAAAGGAACTCCTGACGCTGCCTCTCCTGCGCTGGTAAAAAACCATAGGCCTACCCAGGTGCATGCTGGTCCTGTACCTGCCTACTCCTACATATAACCACAGGTGCCCACAGTGTTACCCAATTAACGAACCAATGAACAACCAAAAGACTAAATATATCTAGACAACAACAATAAAGAATTAAACTAAACTAAAAACTATCACAAGAAAAAACCTATTCTAATATATCAAAACATCTAACCTAAATAAGCAAACAACCTGAATGATTAAACAATACTACTTGTCAATAAAACAACTAAATACTAATATCAATTAAATAGCTCCAACAACTATATTGTCAACAGACATTCACAGACACGTTACCTAGTCTTTTGTGTCTATTATTCAGCGCAGGTACACATTTACAACAGCAGGTAGCGTAGTTTTCCCATTAAGCTTGATTTAATTTGAAGCTTTTTCAACTATGATACACATGCAGTAAGGGAGCAAGTCAAGGAGTTCTGTTTGGAGATGACAAATGACAGAAGAGTAAAACGTTTCACAACATTTCAAGACACAACTGTTCTGGATAACGGGAGAGTGACAGAGACCACTGACAAAAACAAGCACCAGATGAAATGGTAGTGCACAAGAGAATGGTGCATAAAGGACTGATGTATACTGGCAAAAGCTATACCCTCAGTAAGAGAAGCAGAGACTGTTTTGCAAAGCTCAGCGATGGTGTTTATGGGGAAATTCAGAATATCATATCCCTTCCTTCAGAAGAAGGTACAGAAATTGTTATATTGTTCAAAAAGCTTCATACACATACCTCCTTTCCTTTATCACAAGATTATGGGTTTGTGTCACATATCCGACTCGTTAGTATTTTTTTCTCCAGTGTGTCCGATTCCAGTTGACAGGTTAGAGCAGAAATGCATGATTTTAAAAACAAGTGATCAGATGTACATTTGTGACTTTCCAAATTCACATGAGAGAGACTAGTCTGACTAGACTGAATCAAAGATGGTAATTCTAGTTTGCTTTCATTTTTAGTTGGCTGATTAGTTTCGGCTTAGCTATGCTGGGATGTACAGATGTGGAGAAATGTGCTTGTACCTGTGCTGTCCTTGGTCACACCTTTGAAGACTGTCTGCTTCTTGAAGGGTGAAACTAAATCATAAAAAAACATAATCAATTCTCTGCTTGCTTTAACATGTACAGATGCATGCAATGTACATACATGAAGTCAATCTTTAACATGAATTAAGGTTTTACAGGCTTTATGTATTAATTGTGATTTCAACTTTAAACATAATTTATTGCATCAAACTTTTAATATGTATTCAGTCATATGTTTGTTTATCTAGTTGTAACTTTCATGAACTCTCACTGGCCTAAGAACATGTGTGGTCATTAACAACAGTAATTCAGCAAACTTCTATCATAAACTTTAGAAAACGTAATATTGGTCACAGTATAGAAAACAATAAACAAACTCGTATTTACCTCTTGAGGATAACTGCTCGCAGCCACTAAGTTATGAACATCATTGCTCTCGTACAATGTTCACGGTTCACTCAACGTCGATAATTCTTTTCTGCATTCCTCCAATGAAACAACCGCAAAAATATATTCTTTCATAATAAAAAAGCGCTGATATGTTTCTGACTTTTACTCAATCAGACAGACGGCTCCAAATTGACATTTATTTAAATGTAGTCTGGTGTAAAAAGTATCTGATTGGAGATGTACTCTCTGGACTGATAATAATAGTAATTTTCTTGTTTGTTGTTTGTTTTTTCAGATGCCCAGACGGTGCAAATATACAAAAGTCCGGATCCCAGACACTTTCTGGCCCGGCATCACAAGGACCATCCTCCAGACCACTGGTCCAGCGTCCCTGATTGGCTTTCTACCTGACTACAACCCTGGCAGCCCAGTTACCGTCAGCCCAACCAGCAGCAAGATAAGAACCTGAACGCCACACTGTTATTTTAACACCTTATTGAGGGGGTGGGGGGGTTGAGATGAGGCAGGTGTTGAATAATGTTATTTCACAGTTTGTCTTTGGGGTCAATCTTATGCGGTCTCTGATTTTTAAACTGAATTTTGTACCATGTCCAAAATGAGTTGTATTCTTGAAAGAATTAATGTAGTTTTGGTGTATTTCACTGTTTCCTTGTCGGCTGCTCAATGTCCGTCACACACACTGTTAAAGAGACGTACGTCCTCCGATTTGTCAAATATATACTTTTGGGTTTTTATCAATGTCTTAACAAAACTGTAATACAGTTTCCAGACTAATCTCTAACGGTCTATAACTGGACACATAGACATAATCATAAACTCGTCCAGAAACGATATGACAGCAGGATAAACAACATGATCCACATGATGGAGGATATTTAAACCTGTAACAGCTGCTGCTGAAAACCAGAAAGAAAAGTTCTAGATACGGTCAGATTGTCAGTTAGGACGAGTCCTCAGAATCGGCAGCGGTCGGTAATTTCTCTGCACACTGAGCGCTTGTTTTTCCTCTCTCTACCTCCACGACTTGATGGTTATGCAACACCCGTCCCATGTAGCTATTTAGTATATTGTGAATCTGCTCGATGTAGTAGTACTATGGGCGGAGCCCTGGGTAGTTTTAAACGTGATGGCGCTATTACCTCTTCTTACAAAAAAATATAATGATTCGTACAACCGTTGTTCTCTTATTCTGAAAACTGTAATAACTGGCGGTGCCTCTAATATAATTAAGGAAGTAAAATAAAAGGTTGATGCCTCTTATTAATCGCTACTCGCGATTGGCAACACAACATTGTTTTACACTATAACATTTGGTCACAGTATAGAAAACAATAAACAAACTTGTATTTACCTCTTGAGGATAACTGCTCGCCAGCCACTAAGTTATGACCATTATTGCTCTCGTACAATATTCACGGTTCACTCAACGTTGATCATTCTTTTCTGCATTCCTCCAACACATGATACCTCGTAATACGCTTAGTCCCACCCATCTGCCTGAGAATGAGATTTGATTGGCAGTTAGTTTCAGGACAACCCAATTAAAACAAAGATAACAAAGATTGACATATTACTCTGCTAAACAATTTTGGCTGTTGGACAGAATGGATGTACACGAACTCTGCTCATTTGCTTGGACTCTAACCTTTGAACTGTAATTTTTAGAAAACTATTTACATCCTGATGTCTAAAGGGTTATTTCTAGTAACTTCAGTTAGTTGCTGCTCTGTGCACACGAGAGGTCACCGAGGCCACATTGCAGTCTGGTGCGTCCTGCCGAGTGCGTCGGGAGCATTTCAAACGCGCTTTTGGTAATTTGCTGTTCTCTGGGACTGCTAGAACGGTTTTTAACGTATCGCTCTCCAACACGCCTTATTCTGCAGACGTTATTCTGCACAGCTGCGAATTCTCGTCAACATACTGACGCAGCCGCTTTTCCACATTGCCATCTACACCCTCTCTACTGGACAATGGAGTTGGCGGGATTCTGGGACGGAGTTTACATGTTCTCCACCAAAAACATGTAGGATTAGGTTCTAATGTATTGATATAATATATTAATACATTTATTTTCTCGTCCGCAGATCGACACCTGAGGCTTTTTAGAGAGGGTGTAGACCTGTGCCTCCAGTATGTACGATTCCCGTCAACATACTGACACAGCCGCTTGCCCACCGTGCCGTTTACACCATCTCTACTGGACAATGGAGTTGGCGGGACTCTGGGACGGAGTTTACATGTTCTCCACCAAAAACATGTAGGATTAGGTTCTAATGTAATGTAATGTAATAATATTATTAATATAATATGCAATTTTTTTATTTTCTCGTCCGCAGATCGCCTCCTGAAGCTTTTTAGAGAAGGTGTAGACCTGTGCCTCCAGTATGTACGATTCCCGTCAACATACTGACACAGCCGCTTTTCCATTGTGCCGTCTACACCCTCTCTACTGGACAATGGAGTTGGTGGGACTCTGGGACGGAGTTTACATGTTCTCCACCAAAAACATGTAGGATTAGGTTCTAATGTAATGTAATGTAATAATATAATGTACTATTTTTTTATTTTCTTGTCTGCAGATCGCCTCCTGAAGCTTTTTAGAGAAGGTGTAGACCTGTGCCTCCAGTATGTACGATTCCCGTCAACATACTGACACAGCCGCTTGCCCACCGTGCCGTCTACACCCTCTCTACTGGACAATGGAGTTGGCGGGACTTGTAAGCATCCAATAATTTATATACAACTTGAAACATAATTGTTGGCACATTTTCATAATATCGACCTTTCAATTCCAAATCAACATGCTGATTTTTTTTTCCTCTTCTTTTTCGTTTAAAAGGTTAAAATCTATTGAAAAAATAGATCTTTCATTTATTTAATTGAATATTGAGCTACATATTTGTTGGTGTTTAGCTTTTCAAAAACAACATTTTCACAGTTGGGGACTTAAGACTCAGTAAGTGTGCATAAGGTACCATGGCCCAGAGAAATGTGCAATAATAGTTGTCATAAACCGGCAACGGTTGCCTCAATCAGCAGCATCATCGTAAGAACAGTGAGGCAGTAAAACATGCAACAGCAAGAACAACAAATAAATGTACAGGACTACGGGCCACTGGACTTGGATATTGTTGATAGATTCAAGTTTTTTAAACTCTCAAATATCAGCATCGGCCACAAAATCCAGTATCAGTTGGGCTCTAAAGCAGTGATTCTTAACCATGGGGCCGCGAGCTCCACCTAGAGGGCAACTTTCAGTTTTGGACCGCATAGGTTATCAATTGAAGACGCCACCACAAAAAATGTCCCATGACAGCGACATGTCAGCCCGCCCACGCTAGTTGAAGAGTGAACAGCTGAGTGTGATTTTTAAGTACTCGCTGAAGCTAACCGTCAACGTCAGCTTCCCAAACAGAGTCGAATGACAGTACTCATTCAAGATAAAGTGTCTGGGATAACTATAAATCAGATGACTTACTATTATGACTTATGGTCACAGAGATAGTCAACACAAAGAGCACAGATTCATTTCAGTTCACTACCTTTTGACATACAGTCAGGGCAAACCTGATTCAGCCCTAACTATAAGGACTATTAAAGAGGAAAGTCTTAAGTCTATTCTTGAATGAGGTGACTGTGTCTGCCCCCCGGACTGAAAGTGGAAGCTGGTTCCATAAAAGAGGAGCTTGATAACTGAAGGCTCTGGCTCCCATCCTACTTTGTAGGACTCTAGGAACCACAAGTAGCCCCGCATTTAGTGAGCGCAGCTCTCTAGTGGGGCAATATGGTACTACAAGCTCCTTAAGATATGATGGTGCATCACCAATCAAGGCTTTGTAGGTGAGGAGGAGCATTTTAAATGTGATTCTTGATTTTACAGGGAGCCAGTGGAGAGCAGCTAATACAGGAGTAATGTGATCTCTTTTCTTAGTTTTTGTGAGTACACGAGCTGCAGCATTCTGGATCAACTGGAGGGACTAAAGAGACTTATTAGAGCAGCCTGACAATAAGTTGCAGTGATCTGGTCTAGAAGTAACAAACGCGTGGACTAGTCATCAATTAGAGCACATGTTCAGAAGACAAGGAGCAAGTCAATTAATCATCAGACAGTAGTGGCATTGCGAAAAAGACAGAATTTGCTGAAGCAAGTTTAAAATGTACATAAGAAATTTCTTTTAAAATGTCATTGTGGGGTCCTTTTAAATCTCACAAATGAAAAAGCACAGTATTTTTTTTTGGACCACGTCAACATTGCTCCCCACACAGTCACAAGGAATCTTCTAATGAAACTCTTAATCAGGAGCTCAAGCTTGATGTGTGATGTGAGGAGGACCAAAGTAGAGCAATATACAGTCAGTGTAGAGAGAGAATCACCTCAGGCAGTGTCATGCTTTCTAAGAGCATACAGCGTCAGTGATTGTTATTTCATAGAAGCCGGACACTTGTGCTCATGTATCGTTAAACATGAAAGGCCCAAAGGGTCGAGTTAGAATCAGATGAACAATATGATGATGTGAAAAGTGTAAATATTAGCTTATATGAAACCTATTTTAAGAGGGAACACCGCTGTTAATTAATAACTTCAGTGGCACTTAAGTTATTAATTAACTTATAACATTTTGTAGTTTGGCTTTCTTGAAGAAACGTTACTTTCTTGATTCTTGTTGTTCTGAGTTTGTACTCATGGTTGAATGCACTTATTGTAAGTCGCTTTGTATAAAAGCGTCAGCTAAATTATATGCAATGTAATGTAATGATAACTTAAGATCTGCAAAGTGAGTTGTCAGAGCCGTGTTTGTAAAAAATGTCACTGATAAGGGCCTTCAAGTATAAAAACAATTCAATATAATTCATATATGGCTGTAAATCAACAACACTAAATGTGTGATGAAAAGTCAGCTAACAGCCACTAAACACATCAAGCTGTTCCCTTCACAAGCAGCAGAGTCTGGGATGTCCTTCTATTGTGATGTAAGCCCGTCTTATCTGGACATCAATTCAGATAATTCAAGGCATTAAAAAAAAAAACTAAATATGATCACTCAACCCATAACAAATAACTCTAATATCATAAGATAAAAGAACATTTTAATAAATAAATGCTATGTTAATTATATGTTGAGTAATGTAGCGGTTAGAGTTTTCAAAAGGAGGAATAAAAGAATAACAAGAGAAAAAAACAACACAGCTTCCCGAATTGAAATACATTAGTTTTAAAGTTTTGCGGAGCAAAACAAAAAAAAAACTAACAAACTTTTGGAAAGTTCAGCCAATGTTTCCACCAAAATGACTTCAGTTCAATGTTGTTCTTCCTTATTTGCTCCAGAGTTTGTAACCAAGCTGCAGCAGACGGTTTTTCTTTTTAAACTAAATATGTGTGTTCACGATTAATGATTTAATGGAAGTTACATTCATAATTTCTACATTTATAATGTGAAATGAATTGCTTTCATTAATGAAATGTATTATTCACTGATATGATTTCCACTCTGTAACATCCAGTCCACCCTGTTATCTGAGTTTATTTTATGATAATTAAATGAAACAAACATTAAGCATGTCTTTGTGGTTACTTGCAGGTTATTAATGATTAAAAACACTTCAACGTGGGATTAAAAGAAGGAAGGGAAAATATCCAGCAGTGGCCCCACCTAGTGGCCTCAAACAGGAAGTACAGTAATACTCCACTATTTATTTAACAGGGTTTCCTCAGACTGAAATAAAAAACGTCCTCATACACAAATCACATACATTATAAAAAGAATGTGGACATACCTGTTTAGATACTCAAATACTCTTAATGAGAGCCTTGTATTTTAGACAAAAGTTAGTTTTTGGTCCTTTTTACTGTTTCAACATGACAATAAAGCCTGAATACAAAGACGCTGCAGAAAGAAACCGTTTTCCTAGTTTGGAACTGACGCAACTGATGTCCAGTTAGCTCGCTTGCTAGCTGCTAACCGCCCAATCATATTGTCGTCCTCCCTTTATGTAGTTGTATTAACACCATAGTGTGACTACAGATACGTACATAAATATATATGTATATATATATAATGTTATATATATCATAGTGTAAATACATATACATAAATATATATACATGTATATATACCATAGTGTAAATACATATATATATGTGTGTATATATATATATATACAAATGTGTGTGTGTGTGTGTGTTTTATATATATATAAATTAAACATATAAATGTATGTATTTATATATTAAAATATAGTTACTTATATAGTTAGTCAGATTGGTTCCTTTAAGTCATATGATAAATATGTCATATAGCTATATAATAAATATTTCATACATATGTATCTATGTTTATGTATGTATATATCAAACTAGAACATGTAGTTAGATGTTAGGCAGAATGGTTTCTTTGACTCATAATAAATACATCATATATGTATGTATGTGTATGTGTGTATATATATATATATATATATATATATATATATATATATATATATATGTTTACTTGTATTGATGTTATGTTGTTTCCTTGCTTCTATGTAGAGCACTTTGTAAACCCTGTTTTTAAAGGTGCTATATAAATAAATGTATTATTATTATTATTACCTGGACACCCTGCTCAGCAGCCAGCTGGCCTTGGCCAAGATGGTGTGCTCCGACTCTCCCTTCGCCGCCGCCCTGCGCAAACGCGTGCTGGTGCTCCAGCGCATCTTCTACGCGCTCTCCAACAAGTACCACGACAAGGGAAAGGTCAAGCAGCAGCAGCACTCCCCGGAGAGCAGCTCGGGCTCGGCCGAACTGCACTCCCTCATCGAGATGGGCGTCCGCACGGGCCTCAGCCTCCTCTTCGCTCTGCTGCGCCAGAGCTGGATGATGCCGCCGCCCGGCCTCGGCGGGAGTGCCGGAGGCAACATCAACTTGTGCAACGACGTCATCCACACGGCCATCGACTTGGTCAGCTCCCTGTCGCCCCTCCCTGTAAAGTAAAAATATAATTAATATAAAATACTAATATATTTATTTTCTCCTCTGCAGATCGCCACCTTTTTTTTATTACAGAGAGGGTGTAGACCTGTGCCTCCAGTATGTACAATTCCCGTCAACATACTGACACAGCCGCTTTTCCACCGTGCCGTCTACACACTCTCTACTGGACAATGGAGTTGGCGGGACTCTGGGACGGAGTTTACATGTTCTCCACCAAAAACATGTAGGATTAGGTATTAATGTAATGTATTAATATAATATACTAATACATTTATTTTCTCGTCCGCAGATCGACACCTGAGGCTTTTTGGAGAGGGTGTAGACCTGTGTTTCCAGTATGTATGATTCCCGCCAACATACTGACACAGCCGCTTTTCCATTGTGCCGTCTACACCCTCTCTACTGGACAATGGAGTTGGCGGGACTCTGGGACGGAGTTTACATGTTCTCCACCAAAAACATGTAGGATTAGGTTCTAATGTAATGTATTAATATAATATACTAATATATTTATTTTCTCCTCCACAGATCTACCTCTTTTTTTAAGATAGGGTGTAGACCTGTGTTTCCAGAGTTTACATGTTGTTATGACCACAGATACTTGACTGATTGAAGTTACCTGTCATTTGACTGTAATATGCTGAAGCGATAACGCCCCTTGTTGGTGTTTTCTATAATGTGAAGGAGATGGTTCAATGTATCATTTCTGTTTTAGCTGTGATGGGCGACTGTCGGTCAGTGGTTAGCAGGTCCGTCTTTCAATCAGTGGGTTGGTGGTTCAATCCCTGCACTAGTCTATGTGTCCTTGAGCAAGACACTTAACCCTGAATTGTTCCCTGTAGCTGTTCTACAGTGTATGAATGTAACATGATTGTAAGTCGCTTTGGATAAAGCGTCAGCTAAATCACACGTAATGTAAAGCCGTAATAACCTGCTGTATGAAATGAGTTCCCAGGATGTTTGTTTTTATTTAATACATTTCAACTGAAGTCACCAAGGTATTAGAAAAAAAGAAAAAAAAGACAGTGAGGTTAATGTGATTTATATTTTTGTCTCACGATATATTCTATGATCTTGCAGACATGGGTGGAATGTGGTCCTAGACTAGTTTGTTAAATACTTATTAATTAAATTGTCAAGAAAATGTAGACAAACAGAAAAAAGAGGTTTTGTGATTTTTTTGGTTAGGTACTTTGAGTGTCACGAAACGCACCGACCAATTACACGCGTTGTAAATCCTCTCACGTGATCCTACTCGGCCAATCACATGTCTGTATTCCATTAAGCCCCGCCCTCGACTCAAGTACCAACAAGATAAATGTGGACAGCTTAACCAGAGCCTTTAACCACAAATGTACAGACTCTTATACGTCAACAACAAAGAGGAGAAATGAGCTGAAACAAGTGGTTTAATAACCACAGATAAAGTCCCTGCACACACATTTCTCTTTTTAGATGACAATAATATAATATTTTAACTCTTTTGATTGACGTCACTTGACGCAGGAATAAAAATGAATTTAAAGCTGCAGGACAATTCAGTCAAATCATTTTTTTCTAAAATGAAGTGCTTTATTTTATGTACTTTCCCAATTAGTTAACACTATATTGTCCACAGACATTCACAGACACGTTACCTAGTCTTTTGTGTCTATTATTCAGCGCAGGTACATATTTACAACAGCAGGTGGCGTAGTTTTCCAATTTAGCTTGATTTAACTTGAAGCTTTTTCAACTATGATAAACATGCAGTTTAAAATATCAGCTTCACCAGCTAAACTACTTCATTTAATGGATTATGAAAAATAATTTGATGGGAGTGTTAGTAACCCAATTTGTGTTTTGGCTTTGGAAACTCAATCAATTCGGTTGTTTTTTGTTGCATATTTTGACAGCTTTGAGCAAGACATATCTTGTTTCCTGTTTTGAGAAAAGATGCTTTTATTTTGAAGGCGGCTCGTGGAGTTAAAAAAGAAGTTGCATTGTGTTCGGAATTAATGTTAATGGTTATGGCAAATACGTCCGATTTAAACACAAAACAAAGATGGTAAAGATTTTTATTTTTACTTTATCTAAGACCGTGTTTTGTAAGAGGTTTTTAAATTAACTTGTAGTGGACACCTGAGCAGGTCACATGACAGAAGGCAGTGGTGTATTCCTCATGAAGTTGTTTGATGGACAGTTAACCTGAAGATTCCGAGGTTGCCATGGTAAAGTGTCAAGGTGCATGTGGTTCTATGAAGCGTTCTTCTGTTCTCAGAATCGTCCAACGTCCACTGGATCAGTCAGAAAAGTATTTATTTCTCCTTTCACTCGACGACATCTCGGATAAAAACCTTCAAACGGCGAGTTTTTCTCCGTGGACCCTCAACTTGTGACCACCAGTCAAACCGACTACTTGTTCCAAGAAAAGGTGAAGTTTTTACACTTTCTACAGTGGGTTCAATGTATTTTACCAGAGACTTTCTGAACCTCCAAAATACACGATTGTTATGCTAACGTTGCTAATATTTTTAATTATTAGTGTATATTAATCCACTAGGACTGACTTTTTGACTGTCGTGACCCAATTTAAACATGTTTATCTCAACCAAAGCTGCTTTCTGGTCGGTTTTATAGAACCGACCGTCTGGCATTAGTAAATACTGAGAACTACTAATAAAACATGACGTTTGTTTTTATTAAATTTGACATCTAGGTGATACAGATCATAAGCGAAGCACGCATGACAATATATGTAATCCTTATTATTTAAACATTTTCATAATTCACCCAATACCAACAATCTTGTGATGTTTTTCATATTTGAGGAGGCTATTTTACACATTCAAAAGTGTGTCACTTTTATGTCACTGTGTCTCAAACATTAACACGATGAGCAGCAGAATGAAACGACCGCAAAAATATATTCTTTCATTAAAAAAAGCGCCGATATGTGTACGGTCATCTCGTGTGGGCAACTGCTGCGCATGCTCAGTCTAGAAAGACTGCATGCTTTAGTGTTAGCTAGCTGTACTGGAGACATTCTTTACTGGCAATGAAACACGTACAAAACGAGGAGTTAACTTAATGAAAACATGGGGAATATAATATAAGAACATTTATATCCAAACAAATAAAGCCAGCTCAACTTTTATATACTTTCCCAATTAGTTAACACTATATTGTCAACAGACATTCACAGACACGTTACCTTGTCTTTTGTGTCTATTATTCAGCGCAGGTACACATTTACAACAGCAGGTTTCGTACTGACACCGTGCCGTCTACACACTCTCTACTAGACAATAGAGTTGGCGGGACTCTGGGACGGAGTTTACATGTTCTCCACCAAAAACATGTAGGATTAGGTTCTAATGTAATGTAATAATATAAAATACAATTTTTTTATTTTCTCGTCCGCAGATTGCCACCTGAGGATTTTTAGAAAAGGTGTACACCTGTGCCTCCAGCATGTATGATTCCCGCCAACATACTGACACAGCCGCTTTTCCATTGTGCCGTCTACACCCTCTCTACTGGACAATGGAGTTGGCGGGACTCTGGGACGGAGTTTACATGTTCTCCACCAAAAACATGTAGGATTAGGTTCTAATGTAATGTATTAATATAATATACTAATATATTTATTTTCTCCTCCATATATCTACCTCTTTTTTTAAGATAGGTTGTAGACCTGTGTTTCCAGAGTTTACATGTTGTTATGACCACAGATACTTGACTGATTGAACTTACCTGTCATTTGACTGTAATATGCTGAAGCGATAACGCCCCTTGTTGGTGTTATCTATAATGTGAAGGAGATGGTTCAATGTATCATTTCTGTTTTAGCTGTGATGGGCGACTGTCGGTCAGTGGTTAGTAGGTCCGTCTTTCAATCAGTGGGTTGGTGGTTCAATCCCTGCACTAGTCTATGTGTCCTTGAGCAAGACACTTAACCCTGAATTGTTCCCTGTAGCTGTTCTACAGTGTATGAATGTAACATGATTGTAAGTCGCTTTGGATAAAAGCGTCAGCTAAATGACACGTAATGTAAAGCCGTAATAACCTGCTGTATGAAAAGAGTTCCCAGGATGTTTGTTTTTATTTAATACATTTCAACTGAAGTCACCAAGGTATTAGAAAAAAAGAAAAAAAAGACAGTGAGGTTAATGTGATTTATATTTTTGTCTCACGATATATTCTATGATCTTGCAGACATGGGTGGAATGTGGTCCTAGACTAGTTTGTTAAATCCTTATTATTTAAATGGTCAAGAAAATGTAGACAAACAGAAAAAAGAGGTTTTGTGATTTTTTTGGTTAGGTACTTTGAGTGTCACGAAACGCACCGACCAATTACACGCGTTGTAAATCCTCTCACGTGATCCTACTCGGCCAATCACATGTCTGTATTCCATTAAGCCCCGCCCTCGACTCAAGTACCAACAAGATAAATGTGGACAGCTTAACCAGAGCCTTTAACCACAAATGTACAGACTCTTATACGTCAACAACAAAGAGGAGAAATGAGCTGAAACAAGTGGTTTAATAACCACAGATAAAGTCCCTGCACACACATTTCTCTTTTTAGATGACAATAATATAATATTTTAACTCTTTTGATTGACGTCACTTGACGCAGGAATAAAAATGAATTTAAAGCTGCAGGACAATTCAGTCAAATCATTTTTTTCTAAAATGAAGTGCTTTATTTTATGTACTTTCCCAATTAGTTAACACTATATTGTCCACAGACATTCACAGACACGTTACCTAGTCTTTTGTGTCTATTATTCAGCGCAGGTACATATTTACAACAGCAGGTGGCGTAGTTTTCCAATTTAGCTTGATTTAACTTGAAGCTTTTTCAACTATGATAAACATGCAGTTTAAAATATCAGCTTCACCAGCTAAACTACTTCATTTAATGGATTATGAAAAATAATTTGATGGGAGTGTTAGTAACCCAATTTGTGTTTTGGCTTTGGAAACTCAATCAATTCGGTTGTTTTTTGTTGCATATTTTGACAGCTTTGAGCAAGACATATCTTGTTTCCTGTTTTGAGAAAAGATGCTTTTATTTTGAAGGCGGCTCGTGGAGTTAAAAAAGAAGTTGCATTGTGTTCGGAATTAATGTTAATGGTTATGGCAAATACGTCCGATTTAAACACAAAACAAAGATGGTAAAGATTTTTATTTTTACTTTATCTAAGACCGTGTTTTGTAAGAGGTTTTTAAATTAACTTGTAGTGGACACCTGAGCAGGTCACATGACAGAAGGCAGTGGTGTATTCCTCATGAAGTTGTTTGATGGACAGTTAACCTGAAGATTCCGAGGTTGCCATGGTAAAGTGTCAAGGTGCATGTGGTTCTATGAAGCGTTCTTCTGTTCTCAGAATCGTCCAACGTCCACTGGATCAGTCAGAAAAGTATTTATTTCTCCTTTCACTCGACGACATCTCGGATAAAAACCTTCAAACGGCGAGTTTTTCTCCGTGGACCCTCAACTTGTGACCACCAGTCAAACCGACTACTTGTTCCAAGAAAAGGTGAAGTTTTTACACTTTCTACAGTGGGTTCAATGTATTTTACCAGAGACTTTCTGAACCTCCAAAATACACGATTGTTATGCTAACGTTGCTAATATTTTTAATTATTAGTGTATATTAATCCACTAGGACTGACTTTTTGACTGTCGTGACCCAATTTAAACATGTTTATCTCAACCAAAGCTGCTTTCTGGTCGGTTTTATAGAACCGACCGTCTGGCATTAGTAAATACTGAGAACTACTAATAAAACATGACGTTTGTTTTTATTAAATTTGACATCTAGGTGATACAGATCATAAGCGAAGCACGCATGACAATATATGTAATCCTTATTATTTAAACATTTTCATAATTCACCCAATACCAACAATCTTGTGATGTTTTTCATATTTGAGGAGGCTATTTTACACATTCAAAAGTGTGTCACTTTTATGTCACTGTGTCTCAAACATTAACACGATGAGCAGCAGAATGAAACGACCGCAAAAATATATTCTTTCATTAAAAAAAGCGCCGATATGTGTACGGTCATCTCGTGTGGGCAACTGCTGCGCATGCTCAGTCTAGAAAGACTGCATGCTTTAGTGTTAGCTAGCTGTACTGGAGACATTCTTTACTGGCAATGAAACACGTACAAAACGAGGAGTTAACTTAATGAAAACATGGGGAATATAATATAAGAACATTTATATCCAAACAAATAAAGCCAGCTCAACTTTTATATACTTTCCCAATTAGTTAACACTATATTGTCAACAGACATTCACAGACACGTTACCTTGTCTTTTGTGTCTATTATTCAGCGCAGGTACACATTTACAACAGCAGGTTTCGTACTGACACCGTGCCGTCTACACACTCTCTACTAGACAATAGAGTTGGCGGGACTCTGGGACGGAGTTTACATGTTCTCCACCAAAAACATGTAGGATTAGGTTCTAATGTAATGTAATAATATAATATACACATTTATTTTTCTTTTCTCGTCCGCAGATCGCCACCTGAGGTTTTTTAGAAAAGTGTAGACCTGTGTTTCCAGTATGTATGATTCCCGCCAACATACTGACACAGCCGCTTTTCCATTGTGCCGTCTACACCCTCTCTACTGGACAATGGAGTTGGCGGGACTCTGGGACGGAGTTTACATGTTCTCCACCAAAAACATGTAGGATTAGGTTCTAATGTAATGTATTAATATAATATACTAATATATTTATTTTCTCCTCCACAGATCTACCTCTTTTTTTAAGATAGGGTGTAGACCTGTTTCCAGAGTTTAGATGTTGTTATGACCACAGATACTTGACTGATTGAAGTTACCTGTCATTTGACTGTAATATGCTGAAGCGATAACGCCCCTTGTTGGTGTTATCTATAATGTGAAGGAGATGGTTCAATGTATCATTTCTGTTTTAGCTGTGATGGGCGACTGTCGGTCAGTGGTTAGCAGGTCCGTCTTTCAATCAGTGGGTTGGTGGTTCAATCCCTGCACTAGTCTATGTGTCCTTGAGCAAGACACTTAACCCTGAATTGTTCCCTGTAGCTGTTCTACAGTGTATGAATGTAACATGATTGTAAGTCGCTTTGGATAAAGCGTCAGCTAAATCACACGTAATGTAAAGCCGTAATAACCTGCTGTATGAAAAGAGTTCCCAGGATGTTTGTTTTTATTTAATACATTTCAACTGAAGTCACCAAAGTATTAGAAAAAAAGAAAAAAAAGACAGTGAGGTTAATCTGATTTATATTTTTGTCTCACGATATATTCTATGATCTTGCAGACATGGGTGGAATGTGGTCCTAGACTAGTTTGTTAAATACTTATTATTTAAATGGTCAAGAAAATGTAGACAAACAGAAAAAAGAGGTTTTGTGATTTTTTTGGTTAGGTACTTTGAGTGTCACGAAACGCACCGACCAATTACACGCGTTGTAAATCCTCTCACGTGATCCTACTCGGCCAATCACATGTCTGTATTCCATTAAGCCCCGCCCTCGACTCAAGTACCAACAAGATAAATGTGGACAGCTTAACCAGAGCCTTTAACCACAAATGTACAGACTCTTATACGTCAACAACAAAGAGGAGAAATGAGCTGAAACAAGTGGTTTAATAACCACAGATAAAGTCCCTGCACACACATTTCTCTTTTTAGATGACAATAATATAATATTTTAACTCTTTTGATTGACGTCACTTGACGCAGGAATAAAAATGAATTTAAAGCTGCAGGACAATTCAGTCAAATCATTTTTTTCTAAAATGAAGTGCTTTATTTTATGTACTTTCCCAATTAGTTAACACTATATTGTCCACAGACATTCACAGACACGTTACCTAGT
>NW_022974922.1:0-50140 GCF_009769545.1 Cyclopterus lumpus | reverse complement strand
ATATACACCTGTGATGTCACCTGTGACGTCATATATACACCTGTGACGTCACCTGTGACTCAAATAACTGCTACTACGTTACCAGTGACGTCATATATACACCTGTGATGTCACCTGTGACGTCATATATACACCTGTGACGTCACCTGTGACTCAAATAACTGCTACTACGCTACCAGTGACGTCATATATACACCTGTGATGTCACCTGTGACTCAAATAACTGCTACTACGCTACCAGTGACGTCATATACACACCTGTGACGTCACCTGTGACTCAAATAACTGCTACTACGTTACCAGTGACGTCATATATACACCTGTGATGTCACCTGTGACTCAAATAACTGCTACTACGCTACCAGTGACGTCATATATACACCTGTGATGTCACCTGTGACTCAAATAACTGCTACTACGTTACCAGTGACGTCATATATACACCTGTGATGTCACCTGTGACTCAAATAACTGCTACTACGTTACCAATGACGTCATATATACACCTGTGATGTCACCTGTGACGTCATATATACACCTGTGACGTCACCTGTGACTCAAATAACTGCTACTACGTTACCAGTGACGTCATATATACACCTGTGATGTCACCTGTGACGTCATATATACACCTGTGACGTCACCTGTGACTCAAATAACTGGTACTACGTTACCAGTGACGTCATATATACACCTGTGACGTCACCTGTGACTCAAATAACTGCTACTACGCTACCAGTGACGTCATATATACACCTGTGACGTCACCTGTGACTCAAATAACTGCTACTACGTTACCAGTGACGTCATATATACACCTGTGATGTCACCTGTGACTCAAATAACTGCTACTACGCTACCAGTGACGTCATATATACACTTGTGATGTCACCTGTGACTCAAATAACTGCTACTACGTTACTAGTGACGTCATATATACACCTGTGATGTCACCTGTGACTCAAATAACTGCTACTACGTTACTAGTGACGTCATATATACACCTGTGATGTCACCTGTGACTCAAATAACTGCTACTACGCTACCAGTGACGTCATATATACACCTGTGACGTCACCTGTGACTCAAATAACTGCTACTACGTTACCATTGACGTCATATATACACCTGTGATGTCACCTGTGACTCAAATAACTGCTACTACGCTACCAGTGACGTCATATATACACCTGTGATGTCACCTGTGACTCAAATAACTGCTACTACGTTACCAGTGACGTCATATATACACCTGTGATGTCACCTGTGACTCAAATAACTGCTACTACGTTACCAGTGACGTCATATATACACCTGTGACGTCACCTGTGACTCAAATAACTGCTACTACGTTACCAGTGACGTCATATATACACCTGTGATGTCACCTGTGACTCAAATAACTGCTACTATGTTACCAGTGACGTCATATATACACCTGTGACGTCACCTGTGACTCAAATAACTGCTACTACGTTACCAGTGACGTCATATATACACCTGTGACGTCACCTGTGACTCAAATAACTGCTACTACGTTACCAGTGACATCATATATACACCTGTGATGTCACCTGTGACTCAAATAACTGCTACTATGCTACCAGTGACGTCATATATACACCTGTGACGTCACCTGTGACTCAAATAACTGCTACTACGCTACCAGTGACGTCATATATACACCTGTGATGTCACCTGTGACTCAAATAACGGCTACTACGCTACCAGTGACGTCATATACACACCTGTGACGTCACCTGTGACTCAAATAACTGCTACTACGTTACCAGTGACGTCATATATACACCTGTGATGTCACCTGTGACTCAAATAACTGCTACTACGCTACCAGTGACGTCATATATACACCTGTGATGTCACCTGTGACTCAAATAACTGCTACTACGTTACCAGTGACGTCATATATACACCTGTGATGTCACCTGTGACTCAAATAACTGCTACTACGTTACCAATGACGTCATATATACACCTGTGATGTCACCTGTGACGTCATATATACACCTGTGACGTCACCTGTGACTCAAATAACTGCTACTACGTTACCAGTGACGTCATATATACACCTGTGATGTCACCTGTGACGTCATATATACACCTGTGACGTCACCTGTGACTCAAATAACTGGTACTACGTTACCAGTGACGTCATATATACACCTGTGACGTCACCTGTGACTCAAATAACTGCTACTACGCTACCAGTGACGTCATATATACACCTGTGACGTCACCTGTGACTCAAATAACTGCTACTACGTTACCAGTGACGTCATATATACACCTGTGATGTCACCTGTGACTCAAATAACTGCTACTATGTTACCAGTGACGTCATATATACACCTGTGACTCAAATAACTGCTACTATGCTATATAATATATATATAACTATATATATCTATATATGTGTGTATATATATGTATATTTACGTATGTATAAATATATATATGTGTGTGTATATATGTATATATATGTGTATATAACTATATATATATACTTATATTTAACTATATCCCCCCTCCCCTTACTGCTTGCTGTATACTGTATATGTATCAATATGTATCCCTCCAACCTCCCCCCTCCTCCCACCGCTTATGCGCCTGCCAGAGAGCGTGTAGGGAGCAGAGTGGCCTCTCTCCCCCCTCCACCCTCCCCCCTCCCCTCACCGTTTGCCCACCGTGCAAACAGGAAGGAGAGGGGGGAGAGTGGAGGGAGCAGAGTCTCCTCTCTCCCCCCTCCACTCTCCCCCCTCCCCTCACCGTTTGCCCAATCGCGCAAACAGTAAGGAGAGGGGGGAGAGTGGAGGGGGGAGAGATGAGACTCTCCCCCCTCCACCCTCCCCCCTCCCCTTACCGTTTGCCCACCGTGCAAACAGGAAGGAGAGGGGGTCCCGTCTAAGGAATCTGATGGAAGTCACTTCTATTTATAACTTTAGGTGTGTATTCCGTGATGTCACCTGTGACTCAAATAACTGCTACTACGTTACCAGTGACGTCATATATACACCTGTGATGTCACCTGTGACGTCATATATACACCTGTGATGTCACCTGTGACTCAAATAACTGCTACTACGTTACCAGTGACGTCATATATACACCTGTGATGTCACCTGTGACGTCATATATACACATGTGACGTCACCTGTGACTCAAATAACTGCTACTACGTTACCAGTGACGTCATATATACACCTGTGATGTCACCAGTGACGTCATATATACACCTGTGACGTCACCTGTGACTCAAATAACTGCTACTACGCTACCAGTGACATCATATATACACCTGTGACGTCACCTGTGACTCAAATAACTGCTACTACGCTACCAGTGACGTCATATATACACCTGTGATGTCACCTGTGACTCAAATAACTGCTACTACGCTACCAGTGACATCATATATACACCTGTGACTTCACCTGTGACTCAAATAACTGCTACTACGCTACCAGTGACATCATATATACACCTGTGACTTCACCTGTGACTCAAATAACTGCTACTATGCTACCAGTGACGTCATATATACACCTGTGACGTCACCTGTGACTCAAATAACTGCTACTACGCTACCAGTGACGTCATATATACACCTGTGATGTCACCTGTGACTCAAATAACTGCTACTACGTTACCAGTGACATCATATATACACCTGTGATGTCACCTGTGACTCAAATAACTGCTACTACGCTACCAGTGACATCATATATACACCTGTGACGTCACCTGTGACTCAAATAACTGCTACTAAGTTACCAGTGACATCATATATACACCTGTGATGTCATCTGTGACTCAAATAACTGCTACTACGCTACCAGTGACATCATATACACACCTGTGACGTCACCTGTGACTCAAATAACTGCTACTACGCTACCAGTGACGTCATATATACACCTGTGATGTCACCTGTGACTCAAAAAACTGCTACTATGCTACGTGTGACGTCACCTGTGACTCAAATAACTGCTACTACGCTATATATAGATATAACTATATATATCTATATAGATATATAGATAAAACTATATATATATCTATATATATAGATATAACTATTTATAACTATCGATATAGATATAGATATAACTATAGATATATAGATATAACTATATATATATATATCTATATATGTGTGTATATATATATGTATATATATATGTATATTTACGTATGTATAAATACATATGTGTGTGTGTATATATGTATATATATGTGTATATAACTATATATATATACTTATATATAACTATATCCCCCCTCCCCTTACTGCTTGCTGTATACCGTCTATGTATCAATATGTATCCCTCCAACCTGTGACGTCACCTGTGACTCAAATAACTGCTACTACGCTACCAGTGACGTCATATATACACCTGTGACGTCACCTGTGACTCAAATAACTGCTACTACGTTACCAGTGACGTCATATATACACCTGTGATGTCACCTGTGACGTCATATATACACCTGTGACGTCACCTGTGACTCAAATAACTGCTACTACGTTACCAGTGACGTCATATATACACCTGTGATGTCACCTGTGACGTCATATATACACCTGTGACGTCACCTGTGACTCAAATAACTGCTACTACGTTACCAGTGACGTCATATATACACCTGTGATGTCACCTGTGACGTCATATATACACCTGTGACGTCACCTGTGACTCAAATAACTGCTACTACGCTACCAGTGACGTCATATATACACCTGTGATGTCACCTGTGACTCAAATAACGGCTACTACGCTACCAGTGACGTCATATACACACCTGTGACGTCACCTGTGACTCAAATAACTGCTACTACGTTACCAGTGACGTCATATATACACCTGTGATGTCACCTGTGACTCAAATAACTGCTACTACGCTACCAGTGACGTCATATATACACTTGTGATGTCACCTGTGACTCAAATAACTGCTACTACGTTACCAGTGACGTCATATATACACCTGTGATGTCACCTGTGACTCAAATAACTGCTACTACGTTACCAATGACGTCATATATACACCTGTGATGTCACCTGTGACGTCATATATACACCTGTGACGTCACCTGTGACTCAAATAACTGCTACTACGTTACCAGTGACGTCATATATACACCTGTGATGTCACCTGTGACGTCATATATACACCTGTGACGTCACCTGTGACTCAAATAACTGGTACTACGTTACCAGTGACGTCATATATACACCTGTGACGTCACCTGTGACTCAAATAACTGCTACTACGCTACCAGTGACGTCATATATACACCTGTGATGTCACCTGTGACTCAAATAACTGCTACTACGCTACCAGTGACGTCATATATACACTTGTGATGTCACCTGTGACTCAAATAACTGCTACTACGTTACTAGTGACGTCATATATACACCTGTGATGTCACCTGTGACTCAAATAACTGCTACTACGTTACTAGTGACGTCATATATACACCTGTGATGTCACCTGTGACTCAAATAACTGCTACTACGCTACCAGTGACGTCATATATACACCTGTGACGTCACCTGTGACTCAAATAACTGCTACTACGTTACCATTGACGTCATATATACACCTGTGATGTCACCTGTGACTCAAATAACTGCTACTACGCTACCAGTGACGTCATATATACACCTGTGATGTCACCTGTGACTCAAATAACTGCTACTACGTTACCAGTGACGTCATATATACACCTGTGATGTCACCTGTGACTCAAATAACTGCTACTACGTTACCAGTGACGTCATATATACACCTGTGACGTCACCTGTGACTCAAATAACTGCTACTACGTTACCAGTGACGTCATATATACACCTGTGATGTCACCTGTGACTCAAATAACTGCTACTATGTTACCAGTGACGTCATATATACACCTGTGACGTCACCTGTGACTCAAATAACTGCTACTACGTTACCAGTGACGTCATATATACACCTGTGACGTCACCTGTGACTCAAATAACTGCTACTACGTTACCAGTGACATCATATATACACCTGTGATGTCACCTGTGACTCAAATAACTGCTACTATGCTACCAGTGACGTCATATATACACCTGTGACGTCACCTGTGACTCAAATAACTGCTACTACGCTACCAGTGACGTCATATATACACCTGTGATGTCACCTGTGACTCAAATAACGGCTACTACGCTACCAGTGACGTCATATACACACCTGTGACGTCACCTGTGACTCAAATAACTGCTACTACGTTACCAGTGACGTCATATATACACCTGTGATGTCACCTGTGACTCAAATAACTGCTACTACGCTACCAGTGACGTCATATATACACTTGTGATGTCACCTGTGACTCAAATAACTGCTACTACGTTACCAGTGACGTCATATATACACCTGTGACTCAAATAACTGCTACTACGTTACCAATGACGTCATATATACACCTGTGATGTCACCTGTGACGTCATATATACACCTGTGACGTCACCTGTGACTCAAATAACTGCTACTACGTTACCAGTGACGTCATATATACACCTGTGATGTCACCTGTGACGTCATATATACACCTGTGACGTCACCTGTGACTCAAATAACTGCTACTACGTTACCAGTGACGTCATATATACACCTGTGACGTCACCTGTGACTCAAATAACTGCTACTACGCTACCAGTGACGTCATATATACACCTGTGACGTCACCTGTGACTCAAATAACTGCTACTACGTTACCAGTGACGTCATATATACACCTGTGATGTCACCTGTGACTCAAATAACTGCTACTACGCTACCAGTGACGTCATATATACACTTGTGATGTCACCTGTGACTCAAATAACTGCTACTACGTTACTAGTGACGTCATATATACACCTGTGATGTCACCTGTGACTCAAATAACTGCTACTACGTTACTAGTGACGTCATATATACACCTGTGATGTCACCTGTGACTCAAATAACTGCTACTACGCTACCAGTGACGTCATATATACACCTGTGACGTCACCTGTGACTCAAATAACTGCTACTACGTTACCATTGACGTCATATATACACCTGTGATGTCACCTGTGACTCAAATAACTGCTACTACGCTACCAGTGACGTCATATATACACCTGTGATGTCACCTGTGACTCAAATAACTGCTACTACGTTACCAGTGACGTCATATATACACCTGTGATGTCACCTGTGACTCAAATAACTGCTACTACGTTACCAGTGACGTCATATATACACCTGTGACGTCACCTGTGACTCAAATAACTGATACTACGTTACCAGTGACGTCATATATACACCTGTGATGTCACCTGTGACTCAAATAACTGCTACTATGTTACCAGTGACGTCATATATACACCTGTGACGTCACCTGTGACTCAAATAACTGCTACTACGTTACCAGTGACGTCATATATACACCTGTGACGTCACCTGTGACTCAAATAACTGCTACTACGTTACCAGTGACATCATATATTCACCTGTGATGTCACCTGTGACTCAAATAACTGCTACTATGCTACCAGTGACGTCATATATACACCTGTGATGTCACCTGTGACTCAAATAACTGCTACTATGCTACCTGTGACGTCATATATACACCTGTGACGTCACCTGTGACTCAAATAACTGCTACTATGTTACCAGTGACGTCATATATACACCTGTGACGTCATCTGTGAATCAAATAACTGCTACTACGCTACCAGTGACGTCATATATACACCTGTGACGTCACCTGTGACTCAAATAACTGCTACTACGTTACTAGTGACGTCATATATACACCTGTGATGTCACCTGTGACTCAAATAACTGCTACTACGCTACCAGTGACGTCATATATACACCTGTGATGTCACCTGTGACGTCATATATACACCTGTGATGTCACCTGTGACTCAAATAACTGCTACTACGTTACCAGTGACGTCATATATACACCTGTGATGTCACCTGTGACGTCATATATACACCTGTGACGTCACCTGTGACTCAAATAACTGCTACTACGTTACCAGTGACGTCATATATACACCTGTGACGTCACCTGTGACTCAAATAACTGCTACTACGCTACCAGTGACGTCATATATACACCTGTGACGTCACCTGTGACTCAAATAACTGCTACTATGCTACCAGTGACATCATATATACACCTGTGACGTCACCTGTGACTCAAATAACTGCTACTACGTTACCAGTGACGTCATATATACACCTGTGATGTCACCTGTGACTCAAATAACTGCTACTACGTTACCAGTGACGTCATATATACACCTGTGATGTCACCTGTGACTCAAATAACTGCTACTACGCTACCAGTGACATCATATATACACCTGTGACTTCACCTGTGACTCAAATAACTGCTACTACGCTACCAGTGACATCATATATACACCTGTGACTTCACCTGTGACTCAAATAACTGCTACTATGCTACCAGTGACGTCATATATACACCTGTGACGTCACCTGTGACTCAAATAACTGCTACTACGCTACCAGTGACATCATATATACACCTGTGACGTCACCTGTGACTCAAATAACTGCTACTACGCTACCAGTGACATCATATATACACCTGTGATGTCACCTGTGACTCAAATAACTGCTACTACGTTACCAGTGACATCATATATACACCTGTGATGTCACCTGTGACTCAAATAACTGCTACTATGCTACCAGTGACGTCATATATACACCTGTGATGTCACCTGTGACTCAAATAACTGCTACTACGCTATATATAGATATAACTATATATATCTATATATATAGATATATAGATAAAACTATATATATATCTATATATATAGATATAACTATTTATAACTATCGATATAGATATAGATATAACTATATATAAATAGATATAACTATATATATATATCTATATATGTGTGTATATATATATGTATATATATATGTATATTTACGTATGTATAAATACATATGTGTGTGTGTATATATGTATATATATGTGTATATAACTATATATATATACTTATATATAACTATATCCCCCCTCCCCTTACTGCTTGCTGTATACCGTCTATGTATCAATATGTATCCCTCCAACCTGTGACTTCACCTGTGACTCAAATAACTGCTACTACGTTACCAGTGACGTCATATATACACCTGTGATGTCACCTGTGACTCAAATAACTGCTACTACGCTACCAGTGACGTCATATATACACCTGTGATGTCACCTGTGACTCAAATAACTGCTACTACGCTACCTGTGACGTCATATATACACCTGTGATGTCACCTGTGACTCAAATAACTGCTACTACGCTACCTGTGACGTCATATATACACCTGTGACGTCACCTGTGACTCAAATAACTGCTACTACGTTACCAGTGACGTCATAAATACACCTGTGATGTCACCTGTGACGTCATATATACACCTGTGACGTCACCTGTGACTCAAATAACTGCTACTACGTTACCAGTGACGTCATAAATACACCTGTGACGTCACCTGTGACGTCATATATACACCTGTGATAACTGCTACTACGTTACCAGTGACGTCATAAATACACATGTGATGTCACCTGTGACGTCATATATACACCTGTGACGTCACCTGTGACTCAAATAACTGCTACTACGTTACCAGTGACGTCATATATACACCTTTGACGTCACCTGTGACTCAAATAACTGCTACTACGCTACCAGTGACGTCATATATACACCTGTGATGTCACCTGTGACTCAAATAACGGCTACAACGCTACCAGTGACGTCATATATACACCTGTGACGTCACCTGTGACTCAAATAACTGCTACTACGTTACCAGTGACGTCATATATACACCTGTGATGTCACCTGTGACTCAAATAACTGCTACTACGATACCAGTGACGTCATATATACACCTGTGATGTCACCTGTGACGTCATATATAAACCTGTGACGTCACCTGTGACGTCATATATAAACCTGTGACGTCACCTGTGACTCAAATAACTGCTACTACGCTACCAGTGACGTCATATATACACCTGTGACGTTACCTGTGACTCAAATAACTGCTACTACGTTACCAGTGACGTCATATATACACCTGTGATGTCACCTGTGACTCAAATAACTGCTACTACGCTACCAGTGACGTCATATATACACCTGTGACGTCACCTGTGACTCAAATAACTGCTACTACGTTACCAGTGACGTCATATATACACCTGTGATGTCACCTGTGACTCAAATAACTGCTACTACGCTACCAGTGACGTCATATATACACCTGTGACTTCACCTGTGACTCAAATAACTGCTACTACGTTACCAGTGACGTCATAAATACACCTGTGATGTCACCTGTGACGTCATATATACACCTGTGACGTCACCTGTGACTCAAATAACTGCTACTACGTTACCAGTGACGTCATATATACACCTGTAATGTCACCTGTGACGTCATATATACACCTGTGACTTCATCTGTGAATCAAATAACTGCTACTACGCTACCAGTGACGTCATATATACACCTGTGACTTCATCTGTGACTCAAATAACTGCTACTACGCTATATAATATATATATAACTATATATATCTATATATGTGTGTATATATATGTATATTTACGTATGTATAAATATATATATGTGTGTGTATATATGTATATATATATGTGTATATAACTATATATATATACTTATATTTAACTATATCCCCCCTCCCCTTACTGCTTGCTGTATACTGTATATGTATCAATATGTATCCCTCCAACCTCCCCCCTCCTCCCACCGCTTATGCGCCTGCCAGAGAGCGTGTAGGGAGCAGAGTGGCCTCTCTCCCCCCTCCACCCTCCCCCCTCTCCTCACCGTTTGCCCACCGTGCAAACAGGAAGGAGAGGGGGGAGAGTGGAGGGAGCAGAGTCTCCTCTCTCCCCCCTCCACCCTCCCCCCTCCCCTCACCGTTTGCCCAATCGCGCAAACAGTAAGGAGAGGGGGGAGAGTGGAGGGGGGAGAGATGAGACTCAAATAACTGCTACTACGTTACCAGTGACGTCATATATACACCTGTGATGTCACCAATGACGTCATATATACACCTGTGACGTCACCTGTGACTCAAATAACTGCTACTACGTTACCAGTGACGTCATATATACACCTGTGATGTCACCTGTGACGTCATATATACACCTGTGACGTCACCTGTGACTCAAATAACTGCTACTACGTTACCAGTTACGTCATATATACACCTGTGATGTCACCTGTGACGTCACCTGTGACTCAAATAACTGCTACTACGCTACCAGTGACGTCATATATACACCTGTGATGTCACCTGTGACTCAAATAACGGCTACTACGCTACCAGTGACGTCATATATACACCTGTGACGTCACCTGTGACTCAAATAACTGCTACTACGTTACCAGTGACGTCATATATACACTTGTGATGTCACCTGTGACTCAAATAACTGCTACTACGTTACTAGTGACGTCATATATACACCTGTGATGTCACCTGTGACTAAAATAACTGCTACTACGTTACCAGTGACGTCATATATACACCAGTGATGTCACCTGTGACGTCATATATACACCTGTGACGTCACCTGTGACTCAAATAACTGCTACTACGTTACCAGTGACGTCATATATACACCTGTGACGTCACCTGTGACTCAAATAACTGCTACTACGCTACCAGTGACGTCATATATACACCTGTGACGTCACCTGTGACTCAAATAACTGCTACTACGTTACCAGTGACGTCATATATACACCTGTGATGTCACCTGTGACTCAAATAACTGCTACTACGTTACCAGTGACGTCATATATACACCTGTGATGTCACCTGTGACTCAAATAACTGCTACTACGTTACCAGTGACGTCATATATACACCTGTGATGTCACCTGTGACTCAAATAACTGCTACTACGCTACCAGTGACATCATATATACACCTGTGACTTCACCTGTGACTCAAATAACTGCTACTACGCTACCAGTGACATCATATATACACCTGTGACTTCACCTGTGACTCAAATAACTGCTACTATGCTACCAGTGACGTCATATATACACCTGTGACGTCACCTGTGACTCAAATAACTGCTACTACGCTACCAGTGACATCATATATACACCTGTGACGTCACCTGTGACTCAAATAACTGCTACTACGCTACCAGTGACATCATATATACACCTGTGATGTCACCTGTGACTCAAATAACTGCTACTACGTTACCAGTGACATCATATATACACCTGTGATGTCACCTGTGACTCAAATAACTGCTACTATGCTACCAGTGACGTCATATATACACCTGTGACGTCACCTGTGACTCAAATAACTGCTACTACGCTATATATAGATATAACTATATATATCTATATATATAGATATATAGATAAAACTATATATATATCTATATATATAGATATAACTATTTATAACTATCAATATAGATATAGATATAACTATATATAAATAGATATAACTATATATATATATCTATATATGTGTGTATATATATATGTATATATATATGTATATTTACGTATGTATAAATACATATGTGTGTGTGTATATATGTATATATATGTGTATATAACTATATATATATACTTATATATAACTATATCCCCCCTCCCCTTACTGCTTGCTGTATACCGTCTATGTATCAATATGTATCCCTCCAACCTGTGACGTCACCTGTGACTCAAATAACTGCTACTACGTTACCAGTGACGTCATATATACACCTGTGATGTCACCTGTGACTCAAATAACTGCTACTACGTTACCAGTGACGTCATATATACACCTGTGACGTCACCTGTGACTCAAATAACTGCTACTACGTTACCAGTGACGTCATATATACACCTGTGACGTCACCTGTGACTCAAATAACTGCTACTACGTTACCAGTGACGTCATAAATACACCTGTGATGTCACCTGTGACGTCATATATACACCTGTGACGTCACCTGTGACTCAAATAACTGCTACTACGTTACCAGTGACGTCATAAATACACCTGTGACGTCACCTGTGACGTCATATATACACCTGTGACGTCACCTGTGACTCAAATAACTGCTACTACGTTACCAGTGACGTCATAAATACACCTGTGATGTCACCTGTGACGTCATATATACACCTGTGACGTCACCTGTGACTCAAATAACTGCTACTACGTTACCAGTGACGTCATATATACACCTGTGACGTCACCTGTGACTCAAATAACTGCTACTACGCTACCAGTGACGTCATATATACACCTGTGATGTCACCTGTGACTCAAATAACGGCTACAACGCTACCAGTGACGTCATATATACACCTGTGACGTCACCTGTGACTCAAATAACTGCTACTACGTTACCAGTGACGTCATATATACACCTGTGATGTCACCTGTGACTCAAATAACTGCTACTACGATACCAGTGACGTCATATATACACCTGTGATGTCACCTGTGACGTCATATATACACCTGTGACGTCACCTGTGACTCAAATAACTGCTACTACGTTACCAGTGACGTCATATATACACCTGTGATGTCACCTGTGACGTCATATATACACCTGTGACGTCACCTGTGACTCAAATAACTGCTACTACGTTACCAGTGACGTCATATATACACCTGTGATGTCACCAGTGACGTCATATATACACCTGTGACGTCACCTGTGACTCAAATAACTGCTACTACGTTACCAGTGACGTCATATATACACCTGTGATGTCACCTGTGACGTCATATATACACCTGTGACGTCACCTGTGACTCATATAACTGCTACTACGTTACCAGTTACGTCATATATACACCTGTGATGTCACCTGTGACGTCATATATACACCTGTGACGTCACCTGTGACTCAAATAACTGCTACTACGCTACCAGTGACGTCATATATACACCTGTGATGTCACCTGTGACTCAAATAACGGCTACTACGCTACCAGTGACGTCATATATACACCTGTGACGTCACCTGTGACTCAAATAACTGCTACTACGTTACCAGTGACGTCATATATACACTTGTGATGTCACCTGTGACTCAAATAACTGCTACTACGTTACTAGTGACGTCATATATACACCTGTGATGTCACCTGTGACTCAAATAACTGCTACTACGTTACCAGTGACGTCATATATACACCAGTGATGTCACCTGTGACGTCATATATACACCTGTGACGTCACCTGTGACTCAAATAACTGCTACTACGTTACCAGTGACGTCATATATACACCTGTGACGTCACCTGTGACTCAAATAACTGCTACTACGCTACCAGTGACGTCATATATACACCTGTGATGTCACCTGTGACTCAAATAACTGCTACTACGATACCAGTGACGTCATATATACACCTGTGATGTCACCTGTGACGTCATATATACACCTGTGACGTCACCTGTGACTCAAATAACTGCTACTACGCTACCAGTGATGTCATATATACACCTGTGACGTCACCTGTGACTCAAATAACTGCTACTATGTTACCAGTGACGTCATATATACACCTGTGACTTCATCTGTGAATCAAATAACTGCTACTACGCTACCAGTGACGTCATATATACACCTGTGATGTCACCTGTGACTCAAATAACGGCTACTACGCTACCAGTGACGTCATATATACACCTGTGACGTCACCTGTGACTCAAATAACTGCTACTACGTTACCAGTTACGTCATATATACACCTGTGATGTCACCTGTGACGTCATATATACACCTGTGACGTCACCTGTGACTCAAATAACTGCTACTACGCTACCAGTGACGTCATATATACACCTGTGATGTCACCTGTGACTCAAATAACGGCTACTACGCTACCAGTGACGTCATATATACACCTGTGACGTCACCTGTGACTCAAATAACTGCTACTACGTTACCAGTGACGTCATATATACACTTGTGATGTCACCTGTGACTCAAATAACTGCTACTACGTTACTAGTGACGTCATATATACACCTGTGATGTCACCTGTGACTCAAATAACTGCTACTACGTTACCAGTGACGTCATATATACACCAGTGATGTCACCTGTGACGTCATATATACACCTGTGACGTCACCTGTGACTCAAATAACTGCTACTACGTTACCAGTGACGTCATATATACATCTGTGACGTCACCTGTGACTCAAATAACTGCTACTACGCTACCAGTGACGTCATATATACACCTGTGATGTCACCTGTGACTCAAATAACTGCTACTACGATACCAGTGACGTCATATATACACCTGTGATGTCACCTGTGACGTCATATATACACCTGTGACGTCACCTGTGACTCAAATAACTGCTACTACGCTACCAGTGATGTCATATATACACCTGTGACGTCACCTGTGACTCAAATAACTGCTACTATGTTACCAGTGACGTCATATATACACCTGTGACTTCATCTGTGAATCAAATAACTGCTACTACGCTACCAGTGACGTCATATATACACCTGTGACTTCATCTGTGACTCAAATAACTGCTACTACGCTATATAATATATATATAACTATATATATCTATATATGTGTGTATATATATGTATATTTACGTATGTATAAATATATATATGTGTGTGTATATATATGTATATATATATGTGTATATAACTATATATATATACTTATATTTAACTATATCCCCCCTCCCCTTACTGCTTGCTGTATACTGTATATGTATCAATATGTATCCCTCCAACCTCCCCCCTCCTCCCACCGCTTATGCGCCTGCCAGAGAGGGTGTAGGGAGCAGAGTGGCCTCTCTCCCCCCTCCACCCTCCCCCCTCCCCTCACCGTTTGCCCACCGTGCAAACAGGAAGGAGAGGGGGGAGAGTGGAGGGAGCAGAGTCTCCTCTCTCCCCCCTCCACCCTCCCCCCTCCCCTCACCGTTTGCCCAATCGCGCAAACAGTAAGGAGAGGGGGGAGAGTGGAGGGGGGAGAGATGAGACTCTCCCCCCTCCACTCTCCCCCCTCCCCTTACCGTTTGCCCACCGTGCAAACAGGAAGGAGAGGGGGGAGAGTGGAGGGGGGAGAGAGGAGACTCTGCTCCCTCCACCCTCCCCGGTCCCGTCTAAGGAATCTGATGGAAGTCACTTCTATTTATAACTTTGGGTGTGTATTCCGTGATGTCACCTGTGACTCAAATAACTGCTACTACGTTACCAGTGACGTCATATATACACCTGTGATGTCACCTGTGACGTCATATATACACCTGTGACGTCACCTGTGACTCAAATAACTGCTACTACGTTACCAGTGACGTCATATATACACCTGTGATGTCACCTGTGACGTCATATATACACCTGTGACGTCACCTGTGACTCAAATAACTGCTACTACGTTACCAGTGACGTCATATATACACCTGTGATGTCACCAGTGACGTCATATATACACCTGTGACGTCACCTGTGACTCAAATAACTGCTACTACGTTACCAGTGACGTCATATATACACCTGTGATGTCACCTGTGACGTCATATATACACCTGTGACGTCACCTGTGACTCATATAACTGCTACTACGTTACCAGTTACGTCATATATACACCTGTGATGTCACCTGTGACGTCATATATACACCTGTGACGTCACCTGTGACTCAAATAACTGCTACTACGCTACCAGTGACGTCATATATACACCTGTGATGTCACCTGTGACTCAAATAACGGCTACTACGCTACCAGTGACGTCATATATACACCTGTGACGTCACCTGTGACTCAAATAACTGCTACTACGTTACCAGTGACGTCATATATACACTTGTGATGTCACCTGTGACTCAAATAACTGCTACTACGTTACTAGTGACGTCATATATACACCTGTGATGTCACCTGTGACTCAAATAACTGCTACTACGTTACCAGTGACGTCATATATACACCAGTGATGTCACCTGTGACGTCATATATACACCTGTGACGTCACCTGTGACTCAAATAACTGCTACTACGTTACCAGTGACGTCATATATACACCTGTGACGTCACCTGTGACTCAAATAACTGCTACTACGCTACCAGTGACGTCATATATACACCTGTGATGTCACCTGTGACTCAAATAACGGCTACTACGCTACCAGTGACGTCATATATACACCTAAATAACTGCTACTACGCTACCAGTGACGTCATATATACACCTGTGATGTCACCTGTGACTCAAATAACGGCTACTACGTTACTAGTGACGTCATATATACACCTGTGATGTCACCTGTGACTCAAATAACTGCTACTACGTTACTAGTGACGTCATATATACACCTGTGATGTCACCTGTGACTCAAATAACTGCTACTACGCTACCAGTGACGTCATATATACACCTGTGACGTCACCTGTGACTCAAATAACTGCTACTACGTTACCAGTGACGTCATATATACACCTGTGACGTCACCTGTGACTCAAATAACTGCTACTACGCTACCAGTGACGTCATATATACACCTGTGACGTCACCTGTGACTCAAATAACGGCTACTACGCTACCAGTGATGTCTTATATACACCTGTGACTCAAATAACTGCTACTATGTTACCAGTGACGTCATATATACACCTGTGACTTCATCTGTGAATCAAATAACTGCTACTACGCTACCAGTGACGTCATATATACACCTGTGACTTCATCTGTGACTCAAATAACTGCTACTACGCTATATAATATATATATAACTATATATATCTATATATGTGTGTATATATATGTATATTTACGTATGTATAAATATATATATGTGTGTGTATATATGTATATATATATGTGTATATAACTATATATATATACTTATATTTAACTATATCCCCCCTCCCCTTACTGCTTGCTGTATACTGTATATGTATCAATATGTATCCCTCCAACCTCCCCCCTCCTCCCACCGCTTATGCGCCTGCCAGAGAGGGTGTAGGGAGCAGAGTGGCCTCTCTCCCCCCTCCACCCTCCCCCCTCTCCTCACCGTTTGCCCACCGTGCAAACAGGAAGGAGAGGGGGGAGAGTGGAGGGGGCAGAGTCTCCTCTCTCCCCCCTCCACCCTCCCCCCTCCCCGCACCGTTTGCCCAATCGCGCAAACAGTAAGGAGAGGGGGGAGAGTGGAGGGGGGAGAGATGAGACTCTCCCCCCTCCACTCTCCCCCCTCCCCTTACCGTTTGCCCACCGTGCAAACAGGAAGGAGTGGGGGGAGAGTGGAGGGGGGAGAGAGGAGACTCTGCTCCCTCCACCCTCCCCGGTCCCGTCTAAGGAATCTGATGGAAGTCACTTCTATTTATAACTTTGGGTGTGTATTCCGTGATGTCACCTGTGACTCAAATAACTGCTACTACGTTACCAGTGACGTCATATATACACCTGTGATGTCACCTGTGACGTCATATATACACCTGTGACGTCACCTGTGACTCAAATAACTGCTACTACGTTACCAGTGACGTCATATATACACCTGTGATGTCACCTGTGACGTCATATATACACCTGTGACGTCACCTGTGACTCAAATAACTGCTACTACGTTACCAGTTACGTCATATATACACCTGTGATGTCACCTGTGACGTCATATATACACCTGTGACGTCACCTGTGACTCAAATAACTGCTACTACGCTACCAGTGACGTCATATATACACCTGTGATGTCACCTGTGACTCAAATAACGGCTACTACGCTACCAGTGACGTCATATATACACCTGTGACGTCACCTGTGACTCAAATAACTGCTACTACGTTACCAGTGACGTCATATATACACTTGTGATGTCACCTGTGACTCAAATAACTGCTACTACGCTACCAGTGACGTCATATATACACCTGTGACGTCACCTGTGACTCAAATAACTGCTACTACGTTACCAGTGACGTCATATATACACTTGTGATGTCACCTGTGACTCAAATAACTGCTACTACGTTACTAGTGACGTCATATATACACCTGTGATGTCACCTGTGACTCAAATAACTGCTACTACGTTACCAGTGACGTCATATATACACCAGTGATGTCACCTGTGACGTCATATATACACCTGTGACGTCACCTGTGACTCAAATAACTACTACTACGTTACCAGTGATGTCATATATACACCTGTGACGTCACCTGTGACTCAAATAACTGCTACTACGCTACCAGTGACGTCATATATACACCTGTGATGTCACCTGTGACGTCATATATACACCAGTGATGTCACCTGTGACGTCATATATACACCTGTGACGTCACCTGTGACTCAAATAACTGCTACTACGTTACCAGTGACGTCATATATACACCTGTGACGTCACCTGTGACTCAAATAACGGCTACTACGCTACCAGTGACGTCATATATACACCTGTGACGTCACCTGTGACTCAAATAACTGCTACTACGCTACCAGTGACGTCATATATACACCTGTGATGTCACCTGTGACTCAAATAACGGCTACTACGTTACTAGTGACGTCATATATACACCTGTGATGTCACCTGTGACTCAAATAACTGCTACTACGTTACTAGTGACGTCATATATACACCTGTGATGTCACCTGTGACTCAAATAACTGCTACTACGCTACCAGTGACGTCATATATACACCTGTGACGTCACCTGTGACTCAAATAACTGCTACTACGTTACCAGTGACGTCATATATACACCTGTGATGTCACCTGTGACTCAAATAACTGCTACTACGTTACCAGTGACGTCATATATACACCTGTGATGTCACCTGTGACGTCAGGTGTATACCTGTGATGTCACCTGTGACTCAAATAACTGCTACTACGTTACCAGTGACGTCATATATACACCTGTGATGTCACCTGTGACGTCATATATACACCTGTGACGTCACCTGTGACTCAAATAACTGCTACTACGTTACCAGTGACGTCATATATACACCTGTGATGTCACCAGTGACGTCATATATACACCTGTGACGTCACCTGTGACTCAAATAACTGCTACTACGCTACCAGTGACGTCATATATACACCTGTGACGTAACCTGTGACTCAAATAACGGCTACTACGCTACCAGTGATGTCATATATACACCTGTGACTCAAATAACTGCTACTATGTTACCAGTGACGTCATATATACACCTGTGACTTCATCTGTGAATCAAATAACTGCTACTACGCTACCAGTGACGTCATATATACACCTGTGACTTCATCTGTGACTCAAATAACTGCTACTACGCTATATAATATATATATAACTATATATATCTATATATGTGTGTATATATATGTATATTTACGTATGTATAAATATATATATGTGTGTGTATATATGTATATATATATGTGTATATAACTATATATATATACTTATATTTAACTATATCCCCCCTCCCCTTACTGCTTGCTGTATACTGTATATGTATCAATATGTATCCCTCCAACCTCCCCCCTCCTCCCACCGCTTATGCGCCTGCCAGAGAGGGTGTAGGGAGCAGAGTGGCCTCTCTCCCCCCTCCACCCTCCCCCCTCCCCTCACCGTTTGCCCACCGTGCAAACAGGAAGGAGAGGGGGGAGAGTGGAGGGGGCAGAGTCTCCTCTCTCCCCCCTCCACCCTCCCCCCTCCCCTCACCGTTTGCCCAATCGCGCAAACAGTAAGGAGAGGGGGGAGAGTGGAGGGGGGAGAGATGAGACTCTCCCCCCTCCACTCTCCCCCCTCCCCTTACCGTTTGCCCACCGTCCAAACAGGAAGGAGAGGGGGGAGAGTGGAGGGGGGAGAGAGGAGACTCTGCTCCCTCCACCCTCCCCGGTCCCGTCTAAGGAATCTGATGGAAGTCACTTCTATTTATAACTTTGGGTGTGTATTCCGTGATGTCACCTGTGACTCAAATAACTGCTACTACGTTACCAGTGACGTCATATATACACCTGTGATGTCACCTGTGACGTCATATATACACCTGTGACTCAAATAACTGCTACTACGTTACCAGTGACGTCATATATACACCTGTGATGTCACCTGTGACGTCATATATACACCTGTGACGTCACCTGTGACTCAAATAACTGCTACTACGTTACCAGTTACGTCATATATACACCTGTGATGTCACCTGTGACGTCATATATACACCTGTGACGTCACCTGTGACTCAAATAACTGCTACTACGCTACCAGTGACGTCATATATACACCTGTGATGTCACCTGTGACTCAAATAACGGCTACTACGCTACCAGTGACGTCATATATACACCTGTGACGTCACCTGTGACTCAAATAACTGCTACTACGTTACCAGTGACGTCATATATACACTTGTGATGTCACCTGTGACTCAAATAACTGCTACTACGCTACCAGTGACGTCATATATACACCTGTGACGTCACCTGTGACTCAAATAACTGCTACTACGTTACCAGTGACGTCATATATACACTTGTGATGTCACCTGTGACTCAAATAACTGCTACTACGTTACTAGTGACGTCATATATACACCTGTGATGTCACCTGTGACTCAAATAACTGCTACTACGTTACCAGTGACGTCATATATACACCAGTGATGTCACCTGTGACGTCATATATACACCTGTGACGTCACCTGTGACTCAAATAACTGCTACTACGTTACCAGTGACGTCATATATACACCAGTGATGTCACCTGTGACGTCATATATACACCTGTGACGTCACCTGTGACTCAAATAACTGCTACTACGCTACCAGTGACGTCATATATACACCTGTGATGTCACCTGTGACGTCATATATACACCAGTGATGTCACCTGTGACGTCATATATACACCTGTGACGTCACCTGTGACTCAAATAACTGCTACTACGTTACCAGTGACGTCATATATACACCTGTGACGTCACCTGTGACTCAAATAACGGCTACTACGCTACCAGTGACGTCATATATACACCTGTGACGTCACCTGTGACTCAAATAACTGCTACTACGCTACCAGTGACGTCATATATACACCTGTGATGTCACCTGTGACTCAAATAACGGCTACTACGTTACTAGTGACGTCATATATACACCTGTGATGTCACCTGTGACTCAAATAACTGCTACTACGTTACTAGTGACGTCATATATACACCTGTGATGTCACCTGTGACTCAAATAACTGCTACTACGCTACCAGTGACGTCATATATACACCTGTGACGTCACCTGTGACTCAAATAACTGCTACTACGTTACCAGTGACGTCATATATACACCTGTGATGTCACCTGTGACTCAAATAACTGCTACTACGTTACCAGTGACGTCATATATACACCTGTGATGTCACCTGTGACGTCAGGTGTATACCTGTGATGTCACCTGTGACTCAAATAACTGCTACTACGTTACCAGTGACGTCATATATACACCTGTGATGTCACCTGTGACGTCATATATACACCTGTGACGTCACCTGTGACTCAAATAACTGCTACTACGTTACCAGTGACGTCATATATACACCTGTGATGTCACCAGTGACGTCATATATACACCTGTGACGTCACCTGTGACTCAAATAACTGCTACTACGCTACCAGTGACATCATATATACACCTGTGACGTCACCTGTGACTCAAATAACTGCTACTACGCTACCAGTGACGTCATATATACACCTGTGACGTCACCTGTGACTCAAATAACTGCTACTATGCTACCAGTGACATCATATATACACCTGTGACGTCACCTGTGACTCAAATAACTGCTACTACGTTACCAGTGACGTCATATATACACCTGTGACGTCACCTGTGACTCAAATAACTGCTACTACGCTACCAGTGACGTCATATATACACCTGTGATGTCACCTGTGACGTCATATATACACCTGTGATGTCACCTGTGACGTCATATATACACCTGTGACGTCACCTGTGACTCAAATAACTGCTACTACGTTACCAGTGACGTCATATATACACCTGTGACGTCACCTGTGACTCAAATAACGGCTACTACGCTACCAGTGACGTCATATATACACCTGTGACGTCACCTGTGACTCAAATAACTGCTACTACGCTACCAGTGACGTCATATATACACCTGTGATGTCACCTGTGACTCAAATAACGGCTACTACGTTACTAGTGACGTCATATATACACCTGTGATGTCACCTGTGACTCAAATAACTGCTACTACGTTACTAGTGACGTCATTTATACACCTGTGATGTCACCTGTGACTCAAATAACTGCTACTACGCTACCAGTGACGTCATATATACACCTGTGACGTCACCTGTGACTCAAATAACTGCTACTACGTTACCAGTGACGTCATATATACACCTGTGATGTCACCTGTGACTCAAATAACTGCTACTACGTTACCAGTGACGTCATATATACACCTGTGATGTCACCTGTGACGTCATATATACACCTGTGATGTCACCTGTGACTCAAATAACTGCTACTACGTTACCAGTGACGTCATATATACACCTGTGATGTCACCTGTGACGTCATATATACACCTGTGACGTCACCTGTGACTCAAATAACTGCTACTACGTTACCAGTGACGTCATATATACACCTGTGATGTCACCAGTGACGTCATATATACACCTGTGACGTCACCTGTGACTCAAATAACTGCTACTACGCTACCAGTGACATCATATATACACCTGTGACGTCACCTGTGACTCAAATAACTGCTACTACGCTACCAGTGACGTCATATATACACCTGTGACGTCACCTGTGACTCAAATAACTGCTACTATGCTACCAGTGACATTATATATACACCTGTGACGTCACCTGTGACTCAAATAACTGCTACTACGTTACCAGTGACGTCATATATACACCTGTGATGTCACCTGTGACTCAAATAACTGCTACTACGTTACTAGTGACGTCATATATACACCTGTGATGTCACCTGTGACTCAAATAACTGCTACTGCTACCAGTGACGTCATATATACACCTGTGACGTCACCTGTGACTCAAATAACTGCTACTACGTTACCAGTGACGTCATATATACACCTGTGATGTCACCTGTGACTCAAATAACTGCTACTACGTTACCAGTGACGTCATATATACACCTGTGATGTCACCTGTGACGTCATATATACACCTGTGATGTCACCTGTGACTCAAATAACTGCTACTACGTTACCAGTGACGTCATATATACACCTGTGATGTCACCTGTGACGTCATATATACACCTGTGACGTCACCTGTGACTCAAATAACTGCTACTACGTTACCAGTGACGTCATATATACACCTGTGATGTCACCAGTGACGTCATATATACACCTGTGACGTCACCTGTGACTCAAATAACTGCTACTACGCTACCAGTGACATCATATATACACCTGTGACGTCACCTGTGACTCAAATAACTGCTACTACGCTACCAGTGACGTCATATATACACCTGTGACGTCACCTGTGACTCAAATAACTGCTACTATGCTACCAGTGACATCATATATACACCTGTGACGTCACCTGTGACTCAAATAACTGCTACTACGTTACCAGTGACGTCATATATACACCTGTGACGTCACCTGTGACTCAAATAACTGCTACTACGCTACCAGTGACGTCATATATACACCTGTGATGTCACCTGTGACGTCATATATACACCAGTGATGTCACCTGTGACGTCATATATACACCTGTGACGTCACCTGTGACTCAAATAACTGCTACTACGTTACCAGTGACGTCATATATACACCTGTGACGTCACCTGTGACTCAAATAACGGCTACTACGCTACCAGTGACGTCATATATACACCTGTGACGTCACCTGTGACTCAAATAACTGCTACTACGCTACCAGTGACGTCATATATACACCTGTGATGTCACCTGTGACTCAAATAACGGCTACTACGTTACTAGTGACGTCATATATACACCTGTGATGTCACCTGTGACTCAAATAACTGCTACTACGTTACTAGTGACGTCATATATACACCTGTGATGTCACCTGTGACTCAAATAACTGCTACTACGCTACCAGTGACGTCATATATACACCTGTGACGTCACCTGTGACTCAAATAACTGCTACTACGTTACCAGTGACGTCATATATACACCTGTGATGTCACCTGTGACTCAAATAACTGCTACTACGTTACCAGTGACTTCATATATACACCTGTGATGTCACCTGTGACGTCATATATACACCTGTGATGTCACCTGTGACTCAAATAACTGCTACTACGTTACCAGTGACGTCATATATACACCTGTGATGTCACCTGTGACGTCATATATACACCTGTGACGTCACCTGTGACTCAAATAACTGCTACTACGTTACCAGTGACGTCATATATACACCTGTGATGTCACCAGTGACGTCATATATACACCTGTGACGTCACCTGTGACTCAAATAACTGCTACTACGCTACCAGTGACATCATATATACACCTGTGACGTCACCTGTGACTCAAATAACTGCTACTACGCTACCAGTGACGTCATATATACACCTGTGACGTCACCTGTGACTCAAATAACTGCTACTATGCTACCAGTGACATCATATATACACCTGTGACGTCACCTGTGACTCAAATAACTGCTACTACGTTACCAGTGACGTCATATATACACCTGTGATGTCACCTGTGACTCAAATAACTGCTACTACGTTACCAGTGACGTCATATATACACCTGTGATGTCACCTGTGACTCAAATAACTGCTACTACGCTACCAGTGACATCATATATACACCTGTGACTTCACCTGTGACTCAAATAACTGCTACTACGCTACCAGTGACATCATATATACACCTGTGACTTCACCTGTGACTCAAATAACTGCTACTATGCTACCAGTGACGTCATATATACACCTGTGACGTCACCTGTGACTCAAATAACTGCTACTACGCTACCAGTGACATCATATATACACCTGTGACGTCACCTGTGACTCAAATAACTGCTACTACGCTACCAGTGACATCATATATACACCTGTGACGTCACCTGTGACTCAAATAACTGCTACTACTTTACCAGTTACGTCATATATACACCTGTGATGTCACCTGTGACGTCATATATACACCTGTGACGTCACCTGTGACTCAAATAACTGCTACTACGCTACCAGTGACGTCATATATACACCTGTGACGTCACCTGTGACTCAAATAACTGCTACTACGTTACCAGTGACGTCATATATACACTTGTGATGTCACCTGTGACTCAAATAACTGCTACTACGTTACCAGTGACGTCATATATACACCTGTGATGTCACCTGTGACGTCATATATACACCTGTGACGTCACCTGTGACTCAAATAACTGCTACTACGTTACCAGTGACGTCATATATACACCTGTGACGTCACCTGTGACTCAAATAACTGCTACTACGCTACCAGTGACGTCATATATACACCTGTGATGTCACCTGTGACTCAAATAACGGCTACAACGCTACCAGTGACGTCATATATACACCTGTGATGTCACCTGTGACTCAAATAACTGCTACTACGTTACCAGTGACGTCATATATACACCTGTGACGTCACCTGTGACTCAAATAACTGCTACTACGCTACCAGTGACGTCATATATACACCTGTGACGTCACCTGTGACTCAAATAACGGCTACTACGCTACCAGTGACGTCATATATACACCTGTGACGTCACCTGTGACTCAAATAACTGCTACTATGTTACCAGTGACGTCATATATACACCTGTGACGTCATCTGTGAATCAAATAACTGCTACTACGCTACCAGTGACGTCATATATACACCTGTGACTCAAATAACTGCTACTACGCTATATAATATATATATAACTATATATATCTATATATGTGTGTATATATATGTATATTTACGTATGTATAAATATATATATGTGTGTGTATATATGTATATATATGTGTATATAACTATATATATATACTTATATTTAACTATATCCCCCCTCCCCTTACTGCTTGCTGTATACTGTATATGTATCAATATGTATCCCTCCAACCTCCCCCCTCCTCCCACCGCTTATGCGCCTGCCAGAGAGGGTGTAGGGAGCAGAGTGGCCTCTCTCCCCCCTCCACCCTCCCCCCTCTCCTCACCGTTTGCCCACCGTGCAAACAGGAAGGAGAGGGGGGAGAGTGGAGGGAGCAGAGTCTCCTCTCTCCCCCCTCCACCCTCCCCCCTCCCCTCACCGTTTGCCCAATCGCGCAAACAGTAAGGAGAGGGGGGAGAGTGGAGGGGGGAGAGATGAGACTCTCCCCCCTCCACTCTCCCCCCTCCCCTTACCGTTTGCCCACCGTGCAAACAGGAAGGAGAGGGGGGAGGGTGGAGGGGGGAGAGAGGAGACTCTGCTCCCTCCACCCTCCCCGGTCCCGTCTAAGGAATCTGATGGAAGTCACTTCTATTTATAACTTTAGGTGTGTATTCCGTGATGTCACCTGTGACTCAAATAACTGCTACTACGTTACCAGTGACGTCATATATACACCTGTGATGTCACCTGTGACGTCATATATACACCTGTGACGTCACCTGTGACTCAAATAACTGCTACTACGTTACCAGTGACGTCATATATACACCTGTGATGTCACCTGTGACGTCATATATACACCTGTGACGTCACCTGTGACTCAAATAACTGCTACTACGTTACCAGTGACGTCATATATACACCTGTGATGTCACCTGTGACGTCATATATACACCTGTGACGTCACCTGTGACTCAAATAACTGCTACTACGTTACCAGTTACGTCATATATACACCTGTGATGTCACCTGTGACGTCATATATACACCTGTGACGTCACCTGTGACTCAAATAACTGCTACTACGCTACCAGTGACGTCATATATACACCTGTGATGTCACCTGTGACTCAAATAACGGCTACTACGCTACCAGTGACGTCATATATACACCTGTGACGTCACCTGTGACTCAAATAACTGCTACTACGTTACCAGTGACGTCATATATACACTTGTGATGTCACCTGTGACTCAAATAACTGCTACTACGTTACTAGTGACGTCATATATACACCTGTGATGTCACCTGTGACTCAAATAACTGCTACTACGTTACCAGTGACGTCATATATACACCTGTGATGTCACCTGTGACGTCATATATACACCTGTGACGTCACCTGTGACTCAAATAACTGCTACTACGTTACCAGTGACGTCATATATACACCTGTGACGTCACCTGTGACTCAAATAACTGCTACTACGCTACCAGAGACGTCATATATACACCTGTGACGTCACCTGTGACTCAAATAACGGCTACTACGCTACCAGTGACGTCATATATACACCTGTGATGTCACCTGTGACTCAAATAACTGCTACTACGTTACTAGTGACGTCATATATACACCTGTGATGTCACCTGTGACTCAAATAACTGCTACTACGCTACCAGTGACATCATATATACACCTGTGACGTCACCTGTGACTCAAATAACTGCTACTACGTTACCAGTGACGTCATATATACACCTGTGATGTCACCTGTGACTCAAATAACTGCTACTACGTTACCAGTGACGTCATATATACACCTGTGATGTCACCTGTGACGTCATATATACACCTGTGATGTCACCTGTGACTCAAATAACTGCTACTACGTTACCAGTGACGTCATATATACTCCTGTGATGTCACCAGTGACGTCATATATACACCTGTGACGTCACCTGTGACTCAAATAACTGCTACTACGCTACCAGTGACATCATATATACACCTGTGACGTCACCTGTGACTCAAATAACTGCTACTACGCTACCAGTGACGTCATATATACACCTGTGACGTCACCTGTGACTCAAATAACTGCTACTATGCTACCAGTGACATCATATATACACCTGTGACGTCACCTGTGACTCAAATAACTGCTACTACGTTACCAGTGACGTCATATACACCTGTGATGTCACCTGTGACTCAAATAACTGCTACTACGTTACCAGTGACGTCATATATACACCTGTGATGTCACCTGTGACTCAAATAACTGCTACTACGCTACCAGTGACATCATATATACACCTGTGACTTCACCTGTGACTCAAATAACTGCTACTACGCTACCAGTGACATCATATATACACCTGTGACTTCACCTGTGACTCAAATAACTGCTACTATGCTACCAGTGACGTCATATATACACCTGTGACGTCACCTGTGACTCAAATAACTGCTACTACGCTACCAGTGACATCATATATACACCTGTGACGTCACCTGTGACTCAAATAACTGCTACTACGCTACCAGTGACATCATATATACACCTGTGACGTCACCTGTGACTCAAATAACTGCTACTACGCTACCAGTGACATCATATATACACCTGTGACGTCACCTGTGACTCAAATAACTGCTACTACGTTACCAGTTACGTCATATATACACCTGTGATGTCACCTGTGACGTCATATATACACCTGTGACGTCACCTGTGACTCAAATAACTGCTACTACGCTACCAGTGACGTCATATATACACCTGTGATGTCACCTGTGACTCAAATAACGGCTACTACGCTACCAGTGACGTCATATATACACCTGTGACGTCACCTGTGACTCAAATAACTGCTACTACGTTACCAGTGACGTCATATATACACTTGTGATGTCACCTGTGACTCAAATAACTGCTACTACGTTACTAGTGACGTCATAAATACACCTGTGATGTCACCTGTGACGTCATATATACACCTGTGACGTCACCTGTGACTCAAATAACTGCTACTACGTTACCAGTGACGTCATATATACACCTGTGATGTCACCTGTGACGTCATATATACACCTGTGACGTCACCTGTGACTCAAATAACTGCTACTACGTTACCAGTGACGTCATATATACACCTGTGACGTCACCTGTGACTCAAATAACTGCTACTACGCTACCAGTGACGTCATATATACACCTGTGATGTCACCTGTGACTCAAATAACGGCTACAACGCTACCAGTGACGTCATATATACACCTGTGACGTCACCTGTGACTCAAATAACTGCTACTACGTTACCAGTGACGTCATATATACACCTGTGACGTCACCTGTGACTCAAATAACTGCTACTACGCTACCAGTGACGTCATATATACACCTGTGACGTCACCTGTGACTCAAATAACTGCTACTATGTTACCAGTGACGTCATATATACACCTGTGACGTCATCTGTGAATCAAATAACTGCTACTACGCTACCAGTGACGTCATATATACACCTGTGACTCAAATAACTGCTACTACGCTATATAATATATATATAACTATATATATCTATATATGTGTGTATATATATGTATATTTACGTATGTATAAATATATATATGTGTGTGTATTTATGTATATATATGTGTATATAACTATATATATATACTTATATTTAACTATATCCCCCCTCCCCTTACTGCTTGCTGTATACTGTATATGTATCAATATGTATCCCTCCAACCTCCCCCCTCCTCCCACCGCTTATGCGCCTGCCAGAGAGGGTGTAGGGAGCAGAGTGGCCTCTCTCCCCCCTCCACCCTCCCCCCTCTCCTCACCGTTTGCCCACCGTGCAAACAGGAAGGAGAGGGGGGAGAGTGGAGGGAGCAGAGTCTCCTCTCTCCCCCCTCCACCCTCCCCCCTCCCCTCACCGTTTGCCCAATCGCGCAAACAGTAAGGAGATGGGGGAGAGTGGAGGGGGGAGAGATGAGACTCTCCCCCCTCCACTCTCCCCCCTCCCCTTACCGTTTGCCCACCGTGCAAACAGGAAGGAGAGGGGGGAGAGTGGAGGGGGGAGAGAGGAAAGTCTGCTCCCTCCACCCTCCCCGGTCCCGTCTAAGGAATCTGATGGAAGTCACTTCTATTTATAACTTTGGGTGTGTATTCCGTGATGTCACCTGTGACTCAAATAACTGCTACTACGTTACCAGTGACGTCATATATACACCTGTGATGTCACCTGTGACGTCATATATACACCTGTGACGTCACCTGTGACTCAAATAACTGCTACTACGTTACCAGTGACGTCATATATACACCTGTGATGTCACCTGTGACGTCATATATACACCTGTGACGTCACCTGTGACTCAAATAACGGCTACTACGCTACCAGTGACATCATATATACACCTGTGACTTCACCTGTGACTCAAATAACTGCTACTACGCTACCAGTGACGTCATATATACACCTGTGATGTCACCTGTGACTCAAATAACGGCTACTACGCTACCAGTGACGTCATATATACACCTGTGACGTCACCTGTGACTCAAATAACTGCTACTACGTTACCAGTGACGTCATATATACACTTGTGATGTCACCTGTGACTCAAATAACTGCTACTACGTTACTAGTGACGTCATAAATACACCTGTGATGTCACCTGTGACGTCATATATACACCTGTGACGTCACCTGTGACTCAAATAACTGCTACTACGTTACCAGTGACGTCATATATACACCTGTGATGTCACCTGTGACGTCATATATACACCTGTGACGTCACCTGTGACTCAAATAACTGCTACTACGTTACCAGTGACGTCATATATACACCTGTGACGTCACCTGTGACTCAAATAACTGCTACTACGCTACCAGTGACGTCATATATACACCTGTGATGTCACCTGTGACTCAAATAACGGCTACAACGCTACCAGTGACGTCATATATACACCTGTGACGTCACCTGTGACTCAAATAACTGCTACTACGTTACCAGTGACGTCATATATACACCTGTGACGTCACCTGTGACTCAAATAACTGCTACTACGCTACCAGTGACGTCATATATACACCTGTGACGTCACCTGTGACTCAAATAACTGCTACTATGTTACCAGTGACGTCATATATACACCTGTGACGTCATCTGTGAATCAAATAACTGCTACTACGCTACCAGTGACGTCATATATACACCTGTGACTCAAATAACTGCTACTACGCTATATAATATATATATAACTATATATATCTATATATGTGTGTATATATATGTATATTTACGTATGTATAAATATATATATGTGTGTGTATTTATGTATATATATGTGTATATAACTATATATATATACTTATATTTAACTATATCCCCCCTCCCCTTACTGCTTGCTGTATACTGTATATGTATCAATATGTATCCCTCCAACCTCCCCCCTCCTCCCACCGCTTATGCGCCTGCCAGAGAGGGTGTAGGGAGCAGAGTGGCCTCTCTCCCCCCTCCACCCTCCCCCCTCTCCTCACCGTTTGCCCACCGTGCAAACAGGAAGGAGAGGGGGGAGAGTGGAGGGAGCAGAGTCTCCTCTCTCCCCCCTCCACCCTCCCCCCTCCCCTCACCGTTTGCCCAATCGCGCAAACAGTAAGGAGATGGGGGAGAGTGGAGGGGGGAGAGATGAGACTCTCCCCCCTCCACTCTCCCCCCTCCCCTTACCGTTTGCCCACCGTGCAAACAGGAAGGAGAGGGGGGAGAGTGGAGGGGGGAGAGAGGAGACTCTGCTCCCTCCACCCTCCCCGGTCCCGTCTAAGGAATCTGATGGAAGTCACTTCTATTTATAACTTTGGGTGTGTATTCCGTGATGTCACCTGTGACTCAAATAACTGCTACTACGTTACCAGTGACGTCATATATACACCTGTGATGTCACCTGTGACGTCATATATACACCTGTGACGTCACCTGTGACTCAAATAACTGCTACTACGTTACCAGTGACGTCATATATACACCTGTGATGTCACCTGTGACGTCATATATACACCTGTGACGTCACCTGTGACTCAAATAACTGCTACTACGTTACCAGTGACGTCATATATACACCTGTGATGTCACCAGTGACGTCATATATACACCTGTGACGTCACCTGTGACTCAAATAACTGCTACTACGTTACCAGTGACGTCATATATACACCTGTGATGTCACCTGTGACGTCATATATACACCTGTGACGTCACCTGTGACTCAAATAACTGCTACTACGTTACCAGTTACGTCATATATACACCTGTGATGTCACCTGTGACGTCATATATACACCTGTGACGTCACCTGTGACTCAAATAACTGCTACTACGCTACCAGTGACGTCATATATACACCTGTGATTTCACCTGTGACTCAAATAACGGCTACTACGCTACCAGTGACGTCATAAATACACCTGTGACGTCACCTGTGACTCAAATAACTGCTACTACGTTACTAGTGACGTCATATATACACCTGTGATGTCACCTGTGACTCAAATAACTGCTACTACGTTACCAGTGACGTCATATATACACCTGTGATGTCACCTGTGACGTCATATATACACCTGTGACGTCACCTGTGACTCAAATAACTGCTACTACGTTACCAGTGACGTCATATATACACCTGTGACGTCACCTGTGACTCAAATAACTGCTACTACGCTACCAGTGACGTCATATATACACCTGTGATGTCACCTGTGACTCAAATAACGGCTACTACGCTACCAGTGACGTCATATATACACCTGTGACGTCACCTATGACTCAAATAACTGCTACTACGCTACCAGTGACGTCATATATACACCTGTGATGTCACCTGTGACTCAAATAACGGCTACTACGTTACTAGTGACGTCATATATACACCTGTGATGTCACCTGTGACTCAAATAACTGCTACTACGTTACTAGTGACGTCATATATACACCTGTGATGTCACCTGTGACTCAAATAACTGCTACTACGCTACCAGTGACGTCATATATACACCTGTGACGTCACCTGTGACTCAAATAACTGCTACTACGTTACCAGTGACGTCATATATACACCTGTGATGTCACCTGTCACTCAAATAACTGCTACTACGTTACCAGTGACGTCATATATACACCTGTGATGTCACCTGTGACGTCATATATACACCTGTGATGTCACCTGTGACTCAAATAACTGCTACTACGTTACCAGTGACGTCATATATACACCTGTGATGTCACCTGTGACGTCATATATACACCTGTGACGTCACCTGTGACTCAAATAACTGCTACTACGTTACCAGTGACGTCATATATACACCTGTGATGTCACCAGTGACATCATATATACACCTGTGACGTCACCTGTGACTCAAATAACTGCTACTACGCTACCAGTGACATCATATATACACCTGTGACGTCACCTGTGACTCAAATAACTGCTACTACGCTACCAGTGACGTCATATATACACCTGTGACGTCACCTGTGACTCAAACAACTGCTACTATGCTACCAGTGACATCATATATACACCTGTGACGTCACCTGTGACTCAAATAACTGCTACTACGTTACCAGTGACGTCATATATACACCTGTGATGTCACCTGTGACTCAAATAACTGCTACTACGTTACCAGTGACGTCATATATACACCTGTGATGTCACCTGTGACTCAAATAACTGCTACTACGCTACCAGTGACATCATATATACACCTGTGACTTCACCTGTGACTCAAATAACTGCTACTACGCTACCAGTGACATCATATATACACCTGTGACTTCACCTGTGACTCAAATAACTGCTACTATGCTACCAGTGACGTCACATATACACCTGTGACGTCACCTGTGACTCAAATAACTGCTACTACGCTACCAGTGACGTCATATATACACCTGTGACGTCACCTGTGACTCAAATAACTGCTACTACGTTACCAGTGACGTCATATATACACTTGTGATGTCACCTGTGACTCAAATAACTGCTACTACGTTACTAGTGACGTCATATATACACCTGTGATGTCACCTGTGACGTCATATATACACCTGTGACGTCACCTGTGACTCAAATAACTGCTACTACGCTACCAGTGACGTCATATATACACCTGTGACGTCACCTGTGACTCAAATAACTGCTACTACGTTACCAGTGACGTCATATATACACTTGTGATGTCACCTGTGACTCAAATAACTGCTACTACGTTACTAGTGACGTCATATATACACCTGTGATGTCACCTGTGACTCAAATAACTGCTACTACGTTACCAGTGACGTCATATATACACCTGTGATGTCACCTGTGACGTCATATATACACCTGTGACGTCACCTGTGACTCAAATAACTGCTACTACGTTACCAGTGACGTCATATATACACCTGTGATGTCACCTGTGACGTCATATATACACCTGTGACGTCACCTGTGACTCAAATAACTGCTACTACGTTACCAGTGACGTCATATATACACCTGTGATGTCACCAGTGACGTCATATATACACCTGTGACGTCACCTGTGACTCAAATAACTGCTACTACGCTACCAGTGACATCATATATACACCTGTGACGTCACCTGTGACTCAAATAACTGCTACTACGCTACCAGTGACGTCATATATACACCTGTGACGTCACCTGTGACTCAAATAACTGCTACTATGCTACCAGTGACATCATATATACACCTGTGACGTCACCTGTGACTCAAATAACTGCTACTACGTTACCAGTGACGTCATATATACACCTGTGATGTCACCTGTGACTCAAATAACTGCTACTACGTTACCAGTGACGTCATATATACACCTGTGATGTCACCTGTGACTCAAATAACTGCTACTACGCTACCAGTGACATCATATATACACCTGTGACTTCACCTGTGACTCAAATAACTGCTACTACGCTACCAGTGACATCATATATACACCTGTGACTTCACCTGTGACTCAAATAACTGCTACTATGCTACCAGTGACGTCATATATACACCTGTGACGTCACCTGTGACTCAAATAACTGCTACTACGCTACCAGTGACATTATATATACACCTGTGACGTCACCTGTGACTCAAACAACTGCTACTATGCTACCAGTGACATCATATATACACCTGTGACGTCACCTGTGACTCAAATAACTGCTACTACGTTACCAGTGACGTCATATATACACCTGTGATGTCACCTGTGACTCAAATAACTGCTACTACGTTACCAGTGACGTCATATATACACCTGTGATGTCACCTGTGACTCAAATAACTGCTACTACGCTACCAGTGACATCATATATACACCTGTGACTTCACCTGTGACTCAAATAACTGCTACTACGCTACCAGTGACATCATATATACACCTGTGACTTCACCTGTGACTCAAATAACTGCTACTATGCTACCAGTGACGTCACATATACACCTGTGACGTCACCTGTGACTCAAATAACTGCTACTACGCTACCAGTGACATCATATATACACCTGTGACGTCACCTGTGACTCAAATAACTGCTACTACGCTACCAGTGACATCATATATACACCTGTGACGTCACCTGTGACTCAAATAACTGCTACTACGTTACCAGTTACGTCATATATACACCTGTGATGTCACCTGTGACGTCATATATACACCTGTGACGTCACCTGTGACTCAAATAACTGCTACTACGCTACCAGTGACGTCATATATACACCTGTGATGTCACCTGTGACTCAAATAACGGCTACTACGCTACCAGTGACGTCATATATACACCTGTGACGTCACCTGTGACTCAAATAACTGCTACTACGTTACTAGTGACGTCATATATACACCTGTGATGTCACCTGTGACTCAAATAACTGCTACTACGTTACCAGTGACGTCATATATACACCTGTGATGTCACCTGTGACGTCATATATACACCTGTGACGTCACCTGTGACTCAAATAACTGCTACTACGTTACCAGTGACGTCATATATACACCTGTGATGTCACCAGTGACGTCATATATACACCTGTGACGTCACCTGTGACTCAAATAACTGCTACTACGCTACCAGTGACATCATATATACACCTGTGACGTCACCTGTGACTCAAATAACTGCTACTACGCTACCAGTGACGTCATATATACACCTGTGACGTCACCTGTGACTCAAATAACTGCTACTATGCTACCAGTGACATCATATATACACCTGTGACGTCACCTGTGACTTAAATAACTGCTACTACGTTTCCAGTGACGTCATATATACACCTGTGATGTCACCTGTGACTCAAATAACTGCTACTACGTTACCAGTGACGTCATATATACACCTGTGATGTCACCTGTGACGTCATATATACACCTGTGACGTCACCTGTGACTCAAATAACTGCTACTACGCTACCAGTGACGTCATATATACACCTGTGATGTCACCTGTGACTCAAATAACGGCTACTACGCTACCAGTGACGTCATATATACACCTGTGACGTCACCTGTGACTCAAATAACTGCTACTACGTTACTAGTGACGTCATATATACACCTGTGATGTCACCTGTGACTCAAATAACTGCTACTACGTTACCAGTGACGTCATATATACACCTGTGATGTCACCTGTGACGTCATATATACACCTGTAACGTCACCTGTGACTCAAATAACTGCTACTACGTTACCAGTGACGTCATATATACACCTGTGATGTCACCTGTGACGTCATATATACACCTGTGACGTCACCTGTGACTCAAATAACTGCTACTACGTTACCAGTGACGTCATATATACACCTGTGATGTCACCAGTGACGTCATATATACACCTGTGATGTCACCTGTGACTCAAATAACTGCTACTACGTTACCAGTGACGTCATATATACACCTGTGATGTCACCTGTGACGTCATATATACACCTGTGACGTCACCTGTGACTCAAATAACTGCTACTACGTTACCAGTGACGTCATATATACACCTGTGATGTCACCTGTGACGTCATATATACACCTGTGACGTCACCTGTGACTCAAATAACTGCTACTACGTTACCAGTGACGTCATATATACACCTGTGATGTCACCAGTGACGTCATATATACACCTGTGACGTCACCTGTGACTCAAATAACTGCTACTACGTTACCAGTGACGTCATATATACACTTGTGATGTCACCTGTGACTCAAATAACTGCTACTACATTACTAGTGACGTCATATATACACCTGTGATGTCACCTGTGACTCAAATAACTGCTACTACGTTACCAGTGACGTCATATATACACCTGTGATGTCACCTGTGACGTCATATATACACCTGTGACGTCACCTGTGACTCAAATAACTGCTACTACGTTACCAGTGACGTCATATATACACCTGTGATGTCACCTGTGACGTCATATATACACCTGTGACGTCACCTGTGACTCAAATAACTGCTACTACGTTACCAGTGACGTCATATATACACCTGTGATGTCACCAGTGACGTCATATATACACCTGTGACGTCACCTGTGACTCAAATAACTGCTACTACGCTACCAGTGACATCATATATACACCTGTGACGTCACCTGTGACTCAAATAACTGCTACTACGCTACCAGTGACGTCATATATACACCTGTGACGTCACCTGTGACTCAAATAACTGCTACTATGCTACCAGTGACATCATATATACACCTGTGACGTCACCTGTGACTCAAATAACTGCTACTACGTTACCAGTGACGTCATATATACACCTGTGATGTCACCTGTGACTCAAATAACTGCTACTACGTTACTAGTGACGTCATATATACACCTGTGATGTCACCTGTGACTCAAATAACTGCTACTACGTTACCAGTGACGTCATATATACACCTGTGATGTCACCTGTGACGTCATATATACACCTGTGACGTCACCTGTGACTCAAATAACTGCTACTACGTTACCAGTGACGTCATATATACACCTGTGATGTCACCTGTGACGTCATATATACACCTGTGACGTCACCTGTGACTCAAATAACTGCTACTACGTTACCAGTGACGTCATATATACACCTGTGATGTCACCAGTGACGTCATATATACACCTGTGACGTCACCTGTGACTCAAATAACTGCTACTACGTTACCAGTGACGTCATATATACACCTGTGATGTCACCTGTGACTCAAATAACTGCTACTACGCTACCAGTGACATCATATATACACCTGTGACTTCACCTGTGACTCAAATAACTGCTACTACGCTACCAGTGACATCATATATACACCTGTGACTTCACCTGTGACTCAAATAACTGCTACTATGCTACCAGTGACGTCATATATACACCTGTGACGTCACCTGTGACTCAAATAACTGCTACTACGCTACCAGTGACATCATATATACACCTGTGACGTCACCTGTGACTCAAATAACTGCTACTACGCTACCAGTGACGTCATATATACACCTGTGACGTCACCTGTGACTCAAATAACTGCTACTATGCTACCAGTGACATCATATATACACCTGTGACGTCACCTGTGACTCAAATAACTGCTACTACGTTACCAGTGACGTCATATATACACCTGTGATGTCACCTGTGACTCAAATAACTGCTACTACGTTACTAGTGACGTCATATATACACCTGTGATGTCACCTGTGACTCAAATAACTGCTACTACGTTACCAGTGACGTCATATATACACCTGTGATGTCACCTGTGACGTCATATATACACCTGTGACGTCACCTGTGACTCAAATAACTGCTACTACGTTACCAGTGACGTCATATATACACCTGTGATGTCACCTGTGACGTCATATATACACCTGTGACGTCACCTGTGACTCAAATAACTGCTACTACGTTACCAGTGACGTCATATATACACCTGTGATGTCACCAGTGACGTCATATATACACCTGTGACGTCACCTGTGACTCAAATAACTGCTACTACGCTACCAGTGACATCATATATACACCTGTGACGTCACCTGTGACTCAAATAACTGCTACTACGCTACCAGTGACGTCATATATACACTTGTGATGTCACCTGTGACTCAAATAACTGCTACTATGCTACCAGTGACGTCATATATACACCTGTGACGTCACCTGTGACTCAAATAACTGCTACTACGCTACCAGTGACATCATATATACACCTGTGACGTCACCTGTGACTCAAATAACTGCTACTACGCTACCAGTGACATCATATATACACCTGTGACGTCACCTGTGACTCAAATAACTGCTACTACGTTACCAGTTACGTCATATATACACCTGTGATGTCACCTGTGACGTCATATATACACCTGTGACGTCACCTGTGACTCAAATAACGGCTACTACGCTACCAGTGACGTCATATATACACCTGTGACGTCACCTGTGACTCAAATAACTGCTACTACGCTACCAGTGACGTCATATATACACCTGTGATGTCACCTGTGACTCAAATAACGGCTACTACGCTACCAGTGACGTCATATATACACCTGTGACGTCACCTGTGACTCAAATAACTGCTACTACGTTACCAGTGACGTCATATATACACTTGTGATGTCACCTGTGACTCAAATAACTGCTACTACGTTACTAGTGACGTCATAAATACACCTGTGATGTCACCTGTGACGTCATATATACACCTGTGACGTCACCTGTGACTCAAATAACTGCTACTACGTTACCAGTGACGTCATATATACACCTGTGACGTCACCTGTGACTCAAATAACTGCTACTACGTTACCAGTGACGTCATATATACACCTGTGACGTCACCTGTGACTCAAATAACTGCTACTACGCTACCAGTGACGTCATATATACACCTGTGATGTCACCTGTGACTCAAATAACGGCTACAACGCTACCAGTGACGTCATATATACACCTGTGACGTCACCTGTGACTCAAATAACTGCTACTACGTTACCAGTGACGTCATATATACACCTGTGACGTCACCTGTGACTCAAATAACTGCTACTACGCTACCAGTGACGTCATATATACACCTGTGACGTCACCTGTGACTCAAATAACTGCTACTATGTTACCAGTGACGTCATATATACACCTGTGACGTCATCTGTGAATCAAATAACTGCTACTACGCTACCAGTGACGTCATATATACACCTGTGACTCAAATAACTGCTACTACGCTATATAATATATATATAACTATATATATCTATATATGTGTGTATATATATGTATATTTACGTATGTATAAATATATATATGTGTGTGTATATATGTATATATATGTGTATATAACTATATATATACTTATATTTAACTATATCCCCCCTCCCCTTACTGCTTGCTGTATACTGTATATGTATCAATATGTATCCCTCCAACCTCCCCCCTCCTCCCACCGCTTATGCGCCTGCCAGAGAGCGTGTAGGGAGCAGAGTCTCCTCTCTCCCCCTCCACTCTCCCCCCTCTCCTCCCCGTTTGCCCACCGTGCAAACAGGAAGGAGAGGGGGGAGAGTGGAGGGAGCAGAGTCTCCTCTCTCCCCCCTCCACCCTCCCCCCTCCCCTCACCGTTTGCCCAATCGCGCAAACAGTAAGGAGATGGGGGAGAGTGGAGGGGGGAGAGATGAGACTCTCCCCCCTCCACTCTCCCCCCTCCCCTTACCGTTTGCCCACCGTGCAAACAGGAAGGAGAGGGGGGAGAGTGGAGGGGGGAGAGAGGAAAGTCTGCTCCCTCCACCCTCCCCGGTCCCGTCTAAGGAATCTGATGGAAGTCACTTCTATTTATAACTTTGGGTGTGTATTCCGTGATGTCACCTGTGACTCAAATAACTGCTACTACGTTACCAGTGACGTCATATATACACCTGTGATGTCACCTGTGACGTCATATATACACCTGTGACGTCACCTGTGACTCAAATAACTGCTACTACGTTACCAGTGACGTCATATATACACCTGTGATGTCACCTGTGACGTCATATATACACCTGTGACGTCACCTGTGACTCAAATAACTGCTACTACGTTACCAGTGACGTCATATATACACCTGTGATGTCACCAGTGACGTCATATATACACCTGTGACGTCACCTGTGACTCAAATAACTGCTACTACGTTACCAGTGACGTCATATATACACCTGTGATGTCACCTGTGACGTCATATATACACCTGTGACGTCACCTGTGACTCAAATAACTGCTACTACGTTACCAGTTACGTCATATATACACCTGTGATGTCACCTGTGACGTCATATATACACCTGTGACGTCACCTGTGACTCAAATAACTGCTACTACGCTACCAGTGACGTCATATATACACCTGTGATTTCACCTGTGACTCAAATAACGGCTACTACGCTACCAGTGACGTCATATATACACCTGTGACGTCACCTGTGACTCAAATAACTGCTACTACGTTACTAGTGACGTCATATATACACCTGTGATGTCACCTGTGACTCAAATAACTGCTACTACGTTACCAGTGACGTCATATATACACCTGTGATGTCACCTGTGACGTCATATATACACCTGTGACGTCACCTGTGACTCAAATAACTGCTACTACGTTACCAGTGACGTCATATATACACCTGTGACGTCACCTGTGACTCAAATAACTGCTACTACGCTACCAGTGACGTCATATATACACCTGTGATGTCACCTGTGACTCAAATAACGGCTACTACGCTACCAGTGACGTCATATATACACCTGTGACGTCACCTGTGACTCAAATAACTGCTACTACGCTACCAGTGACGTCATATATACACCTGTGATGTCACCTGTGACTCAAATAACGGCTACTACGTTACTAGTGACGTCATATATACACCTGTGATGTCACCTGTGACTCAAATAACTGCTACTACGTTACTAGTGACGTCATATATACACCTGTGATGTCACCTGTGACTCAAATAACTGCTACTACGCTACCAGTGACGTCATATATACACCTGTGACGTCACCTGTGACTCAAATAACTGCTACTACGTTACCAGTGACGTCATATATACACCTGTGATGTCACCTGTGACTCAAATAACTGCTACTACGTTACCAGTGACGTCATATATACACCTGTGATGTCACCTGTGACGTCATATATACACCTGTGATGTCACCTGTGACTCAAATAACTGCTACTACGTTACCAGTGACGTCATATATACACCTGTGATGTCACCTGTGACGTCATATATACACCTGTGACGTCACCTGTGACTCAAATAACTGCTACTACGTTACCAGTGACGTCATATATACACCTGTGATGTCACCAGTGACATCATATATACACCTGTGACGTCACCTGTGACTCAAATAACTGCTACTACGCTACCAGTGACATCATATATACACCTGTGACGTCACCTGTGACTCAAATAACTGCTACTACGCTACCAGTGACGTCATATATACACCTGTGACGTCACCTGTGACTCAAACAACTGCTACTATGCTACCAGTGACATCATATATACACCTGTGACGTCACCTGTGACTCAAATAACTGCTACTACGTTACCAGTGACGTCATATATACACCTGTGATGTCACCTGTGACTCAAATAACTGCTACTACGTTACCAGTGACGTCATATATACACCTGTGATGTCACCTGTGACTCAAATAACTGCTACTACGCTACCAGTGACATCATATATACACCTGTGACTTCACCTGTGACTCAAATAACTGCTACTACGCTACCAGTGACATCATATATACACCTGTGACTTCACCTGTGACTCAAATAACTGCTACTATGCTACCAGTGACGTCATATATACACCTGTGACGTCACCTGTGACTCAAATAACTGCTACTACGCTACCAGTGACGTCATATATACACCTGTGACGTCACCTGTGACTCAAATAACTGCTACTACGTTACCAGTGACGTCATATATACACTTGTGATGTCACCTGTGACTCAAATAACTGCTACTACGTTACTAGTGACGTCATATATACACCTGTGATGTCACCTGTGACGTCATATATACACCTGTGACGTCACCTGTGACTCAAATAACTGCTACTACGCTACCAGTGACGTCATATATACACCTGTGACGTCACCTGTGACTCAAATAACTGCTACTACGTTACCAGTGACGTCATATATACACTTGTGATGTCACCTGTGACTCAAATAACTGCTACTACGTTACTAGTGACGTCATATATACACCTGTGATGTCACCTGTGACTCAAATAACTGCTACTACGTTACCAGTGACGTCATATATACACCTGTGATGTCACCTGTGACGTCATATATACACCTGTGACGTCACCTGTGACTCAAATAACTGCTACTACGTTACCAGTGACGTCATATATACACCTGTGATGTCACCTGTGACGTCATATATACACCTGTGACGTCACCTGTGACTCAAATAACTGCTACTACGTTACCAGTGACGTCATATATACACCTGTGATGTCACCAGTGACGTCATATATACACCTGTGACGTCACCTGTGACTCAAATAACTGCTACTACGCTACCAGTGACATCATATATACACCTGTGACGTCACCTGTGACTCAAATAACTGCTACTACGCTACCAGTGACGTCATATATACACCTGTGACGTCACCTGTGACTCAAATAACTGCTACTATGCTACCAGTGACATCATATATACACCTGTGACGTCACCTGTGACTCAAATAACTGCTACTACGTTACCAGTGACGTCATATATACACCTGTGATGTCACCTGTGACTCAAATAACTGCTACTACGTTACCAGTGACGTCATATATACACCTGTGATGTCACCTGTGACTCAAATAACTGCTACTACGCTACCAGTGACATCATATATACACCTGTGACTTCACCTGTGACTCAAATAACTGCTACTACGCTACCAGTGACATCATATATACACCTGTGACTTCACCTGTGACTCAAATAACTGCTACTATGCTACCAGTGACGTCATATATACACCTGTGACGTCACCTGTGACTCAAATAACTGCTACTACGCTACCAGTGACATCATATATACACCTGTGACGTCACCTGTGACTCAAACAACTGCTACTATGCTACCAGTGACATCATATATACACCTGTGACGTCACCTGTGACTCAAATAACTGCTACTACGTTACCAGTGACGTCATATATACACCTGTGATGTCACCTGTGACTCAAATAACTGCTACTACGTTACCAGTGACGTCATATATACACCTGTGATGTCACCTGTGACTCAAATAACTGCTACTACGCTACCAGTGACATCATATATACACCTGTGACTTCACCTGTGACTCAAATAACTGCTACTACGCTACCAGTGACATCATATATACACCTGTGACTTCACCTGTGACTCAAATAACTGCTACTATGCTACCAGTGACGTCACATATACACCTGTGACGTCACCTGTGACTCAAATAACTGCTACTACGCTACCAGTGACATCATATATACACCTGTGACGTCACCTGTGACTCAAATAACTGCTACTACGCTACCAGTGACATCATATATACACCTGTGACGTCACCTGTGACTCAAATAACTGCTACTACGTTACCAGTTACGTCATATATACACCTGTGATGTCACCTGTGACGTCATATATACACCTGTGACGTCACCTGTGACTCAAATAACTGCTACTACGCTACCAGTGACGTCATATATACACCTGTGATGTCACCTGTGACTCAAATAACGGCTACTACGCTACCAGTGACGTCATATATACACCTGTGACGTCACCTGTGACTCAAATAACTGCTACTACGTTACTAGTGACGTCATATATACACCTGTGATGTCACCTGTGACTCAAATAACTGCTACTACGTTACCAGTGACGTCATATATACACCTGTGATGTCACCTGTGACGTCATATATACACCTGTGACGTCACCTGTGACTCAAATAACTGCTACTACGTTACTAGTGACGTCATATATACACCTGTGATGTCACCAGTGACGTCATATATACACCTGTGACGTCACCTGTGACTCAAATAACTGCTACTACGCTACCAGTGACATCATATATACACCTGTGACGTCACCTGTGACTCAAATAACTGCTACTACGCTACCAGTGACGTCATATATACACCTGTGACGTCACCTGTGACTCAAATAACTGCTACTATGCTACCAGTGACATCATATATACACCTGTGACGTCACCTGTGACTTAAATAACTGCTACTACGTTTCCAGTGATGTCATATATACACCTGTGATGTCACCTGTGACTCAAATAACTGCTACTACGTTACCAGTGACGTCATATATACACCTGTGATGTCACCTGTGACGTCATATATACACCTGTGACGTCACCTGTGACTCAAATAACTGCTACTACGCTACCAGTGACGTCATATATACACCTGTGATGTCATCTGTGACTCAAATAACGGCTACTACGCTACCAGTGACGTCATATATACACCTGTGACGTCACCTGTGACTCAAATAACTGCTACTACGTTACTAGTGACGTCATATATACACCTGTGATGTCACCTGTGACTCAAATAACTGCTACTACGTTACCAGTGACGTCATATATACACCTGTGATGTCACCTGTGACGTCATATATACACCTGTGACGTCACCTGTGACTCAAATAACTGCTACTACGTTACCAGTGACGTCATATATACACCTGTGATGTCACCTGTGACGTCATATATACACCTGTGACGTCACCTGTGACTCAAATAACTGCTACTACGTTACCAGTGACGTCATATATACACCTGTGATGTCACCAGTGACGTCATATATACACCTGTGATGTCACCTGTGACTCAAATAACTGCTACTACGTTACCAGTGACGTCATATATACACCTGTGATGTCACCTGTGACGTCATATATACACCTGTGACGTCACCTGTGACTCAAATAACTGCTACTACGTTACCAGTGACGTCATATATACACCTGTGATGTCACCAGTGACGTCATATATACACCTGTGACGTCACCTGTGACTCAAATAACTGCTACTACGTTACCAGTGACGTCATATATACACTTGTGATGTCACCTGTGACTCAAATAACTGCTACTACGTTACTAGTGACGTCATATATACACCTGTGATGTCACCTGTGACTCAAATAACTGCTACTACGTTACCAGTGACGTCATATATACACCTGTGATGTCACCTGTGACGTCATATATACACCTGTGACGTCACCTGTGACTCAAATAACTGCTACTACGTTACCAGTGACGTCATATATACACCTGTGATGTCACCTGTGACGTCATATATACACCTGTGACGTCACCTGTGACTCAAATAACTGCTACTACGTTACCAGTGACGTCATATATACACCTGTGATGTCACCAGTGACGTCATATATACACCTGTGACGTCACCTGTGACTCAAATAACTGCTACTACGCTACCAGTGACATCATATATACACCTGTGACGTCACCTGTGACTCAAATAACTGCTACTACGCTACCAGTGACGTCATATATACACCTGTGACGTCACCTGTGACTCAAATAACTGCTACTATGCTACCAGTGACATCATATATACACCTGTGACGTCACCTGTGACTCAAATAACTGCTACTACGTTACCAGTGACGTCATATATACACCTGTGATGTCACCTGTGACTCAAATAACTGCTACTACGTTACCAGTGACGTCATATATACACCTGTGATGTCACCTGTGACTCAAATAACTGCTACTACGCTACCAGTGACATCATATATACACCTGTGACTTCACCTGTGACTCAAATAACTGCTACTACGCTACCAGTGACATCATATATACACCTGTGACTTCACCTGTGACTCAAATAACTGCTACTATGCTACCAGTGACGTCATATATACACCTGTGACGTCACCTGTGACTCAAATAACTGCTACTACGCTACCAGTGACATCATATATACACCTGTGACGTCACCTGTGACTCAAACAACTGCTACTATGCTACCAGTGACATCATATATACACCTGTGACGTCACCTTTGACTCAAATAACTGCTACTACGTTACCAGTGACGTCATATATACACCTGTGATGTCACCTGTGACTCAAATAACTGCTACTACGTTACCAGTGACGTCATATATACACCTGTGATGTCACCTGTGACTCAAATAACTGCTACTACGCTACCAGTGACATCATATATACACCTGTGACTTCACCTGTGACTCAAATAACTGCTACTACGCTACCAGTGACATCATATATACACCTGTGACTTCACCTGTGACTCAAATAACTGCTACTATGCTACCAGTGACGTCACATATACACCTGTGACGTCACCTGTGACTCAAATAACTGCTACTACGCTACCAGTGACATCATATATACACCTGTGACGTCACCTGTGACTCAAATAACTGCTACTACGCTACCAGTGACATCATATATACACCTGTGACGTCACCTGTGACTCAAATAACTGCTACTACGTTACCAGTGACGTCATATATACACCTGTGATGTCACCTGTGACGTCATATATACACCTGTGACGTCACCTGTGACTCAAATAACTGCTACTACGCTACCAGTGACGTCATATATACACCTGTGATGTCACCTGTGACTCAAATAACGGCTACTACGCTACCAGTGACGTCATATATACACCTGTGACGTCACCTGTGACTCAAATAACTGCTACTACGTTACTAGTGACGTCATATATACACCTGTGATGTCACCTGTGACTCAAATAACTGCTACTACGTTACCAGTGACGTCATATATACACCTGTGATGTCACCTGTGACGTCATATATACACCTGTGACGTCACCTGTGACTCAAATAACTGCTACTACGTTACCAGTGACGTCATATATACACCTGTGATGTCACCAGTGACGTCATATATACACCTGTGACGTCACCTGTGACTCAAATAACTGCTACTACGCTACCAGTGACATCATATATACACCTGTGACGTCACCTGTGACTCAAATAACTGCTACTACGCTACCAGTGACGTCATATATACACCTGTGACGTCACCTGTGACTTAAATAACTGCTACTACGTTTCCAGTGACGTCATATATACACCTGTGATGTCACCTGTGACTCAAATAACTGCTACTACGTTACCAGTGACGTCATATATACACCTGTGATGTCACCTGTGACGTCATATATACACCTGTGACGTCACCTGTGACTCAAATAACTGCTACTACGCTACCAGTGACGTCATATATACACCTGTGATGTCACCTGTGACTCAAATAACGGCTACTACGCTACCAGTGACGTCATATATACACCTGTGACGTCACCTGTGACTCAAATAACTGCTACTACGTTACTAGTGACGTCATATATACACCTGTGATGTCACCTGTGACGTCATATATACACCTGTGACGTCACCTGTGACTCAAATAACTGCTACTACGTTACCAGTGACGTCATATATACACCTGTGATGTCACCAGTGACGTCATATATACACCTGTGACGTCACCTGTGACTCAAATAACTGCTACTACGCTACCAGTGACATCATATATACACCTGTGACGTCACCTGTGACTCAAATAACTGCTACTACGCTACCAGTGACGTCATATATACACCTGTGACGTCACCTGTGACTCAAATAACTGCTACTATGCTACCAGTGACATCATATATACACCTGTGACGTCACCTGTGACTTAAATAACTGCTACTACGTTACCAGTGACGTCATATATACACCTGTGATGTCACCTGTGACTCAAATAACTGCTACTACGTTACCAGTGACGTCATATATACACCTGTGATGTCACCTGTGACTCAAATAACTGCTACTACGCTACCAGTGACATCATATATACACCTGTGACTTCACCTGTGACTCAAATAACTGCTACTACGCTACCAGTGACATC